>NW_026099351.1:0-280254 GCF_024542735.1 Bombus huntii
GACGCGTTTTCGGGTGACCAATCTATTTCAGAGAATTTCGTTCGAATAATCGTCGGTAAAACTAGCGCGAATGAAACATGTCATCGTCTCTGCCTTTGCCCGTCGATTTTTTCGAATTTCGCGATCGTGATCGCGAGTGGTTTTCGAAACGAACGTTAATATTGCTCGAGCATGCACGTGCGAACAGACAGCGATCGCTATATGATCGTTGTTCATCCATGAGTACTTGGATCAGCTTCCGCGATTTATCTTTTTATTTCACCTTTGTACTTTATTTTTTGGTTTGCTATTTAGAAAGTCTCGAGCTTAGATGTAAGTTTCAGCGGGCATTGCGCCCGAAGGAAGAAGAGGCTATGAGCCGAAGAGACCCGGCAAACTGCCATAGAAGAGGACAACTATCAATGACTCCTCATCCTCTGGATCATCCAGGGCATGGGAAGTCATACTTGTTACTACTTTGTCACTATGCTCGCTTTTAGTATTTGTAGTAGTAGTAGTAGTAGTAGTAGTAGTAGTTCTTTTTTTGGCCGATGAAAGGGAAGGACGTAACGGGCTAGAACACAAACTAACCAGACGAGAATGGGTGGAGACAGCTCGGGGAAACGCCAGTTACTTGAGCGATCACCCCAGTTCAAGTACATAATAGTTATATCGACAGTGAAACTATGTCGTTACCGTAATTTTAAAAAAGTTATTCTGTTTTAAGGCGTGACGGAATATTAATTAGAGTAACCGTACGTAATTACTTTCATTGCTGTAACATTATAATGTAATGGGGAAACCCGATATGTGGAAAAAGAGCGTCCAATATCGCTTTTTTAAAGCATTGTCCGCTTTTAATGGAAATAAAATAATCGTTCTTTTCGGTGTCATTTTATTCTATATTAAAAATGAAGTTTGTGTAGCATCGGTTTTATAGCATACTCATAAATATCGCGATTCTATAAACGAAAAGAAATTCTAACTAACTTTGAATATCTCAAAATGATATTGCAGATAACTATTCGATTGTTGAAAGAAATCATTCTGAATGGCAAGATCGTGGCTTGAAAGTTAACATCTTGTCTTTGAACGTGCGTGTCATAAAACGACCTACGAAAATTCTCACAATTTTTGTTCCTCCCGGCGAAACAGTATTGACGTAAAAGAAATTTATCGTGGTTTACGTTTCATTTTAAACGTTAGGATAATAGTGCAAGGATAATAATATAGTAATCTAAAAACGGAAAGCTGATACCTGGTCGAAACAAAATTGTTTCTCAAAAATAGGATCTACTTATGACACGATGTATTTTGCATGAATTGGGACATAAAGGTCAATAACTGGGTCATTACATAATTTTAATGAGAAAAAGCGTCAGGTTTCAAAGCGAGCGTCTTTATGACTTTCGGTCTATAAAACTAAGCAAATCGCGAGAAGTCGCAGCTGCTTTTAGATTCTATAATTGCAGAAATGTATATTATATTGCATGTAGAAAGAAAAGATTCTTTTTAACATATTCCAAAAAAGTTACGTACCAGCATTCAAAGTATCACAAATTGCACCTGTTATCTAAATAATTAGTCGATTATTTTAATGTGACATTTTCAGTATTTCAAACAACTTGGAACATGATCATTTTGGCGGAAGAGAAGAATGATTATTAAAATTTAAATAAGATCAAATGGAGGAAAACTTATCATTCGTACGCATTACAATGTACACTTTACAAAATAATTTTCTTTCTCATTTTTGTCCTAATTTTCTAAATGACGTCTAGGATTTCGTGTATTTAAGCATTCAGTGTTTCTTAATTTTTTACATATGACACATACAGCATGAAGGGTGGGCGCAATCTGGATAGGGTTCAGCATACAGTGCTTGTGACGTTACTAGATTCTGCTGAGTCTTTTCATACACATGCAGCATATCTACATACTTGCTCAGTAAATGAAAATTCCACTTTCATAGTAAAATGTTTTAGCAATGTCGATCGTTATTTACAGTTTTTACTATGTCTCTTGCCAACACGCGCTACAAGTAACCCAAGGTGATAAAAATATACGGACTTCGGCGACCTGCCGATTCCAACGTTCCATCGATATAAACAGAAACCTATTTCTTCTACTTCGGACACTTATTACGACGTAAAATTTGTTGCCTACATTTTTATTTACCCTCGAACTACCTTGTATTAGGTGTCGTTGAAATCGTCCCAACACGCTCTGATATATTAGACATAAAAAAAAGTAGGGCAAATAATTAGCAAAAATGCAGACGACCTTAAAATCTTTGAAATCTTTTCACCCACGAAAGATTGTTACTACCACATTATGGCATCCTCCACGCTGTACATCTTTTGTACAGTATATACAGGGTGGTTGGTAACTTGGTGGTACAAGCGGAAGGGGGTGATTCTACGCGAAAAAGAAGTCGAAAATACAGAATAATCGTAATTGTATCGTTGGCGTCTGTTAGTCCAAATATCCGGTACATTCTATTAAAGTTATTTATTTAGAACAAATTGTACATATATGACGATAGTGTCGTTTGCAAACAAACTTTTTCCAACTGTTATTTTCTCTTTTATTTACATATGTAACATCTAGTGTATACATCGTGTAATATAATTTTGTATCAACGCGTCCCTAAATTTTGGAATGTAGACCATAAGCATCCACTGCCGATATGCCCAGCATGTTTCAGAAACCTTATTGCCTAATTATTATAATTTCGAACAAGAATAAAGCTGTCATAGCGTAATTTTATATTTATTTATCTTTCTATTCGACTTTGCTGTCAGTCAAGGTTTCGAAATATTTCCCTTCTATGATTGATTTCCATCGTTAACTTGTGTCTTAACATTACTGGATAAAAAAGAACCAAAGACTTTATATGTAAATATTTCGATAGTCTTTTGTCAAAGGTATAATGCTAAGAGAACGCAAACAAGCATATGCGTAACAATGTTGTTAGATACTTTCAAAGCAAGTTAAAGTCAGTAAAGTTGAAAAAAAAAAGGAGTAAGGACAAAAACCTGAAGATCGCAGCAAGGTTAAGCAATAGCATCCAGTTCTAAGTCCTTTCTCTTTACTTTTGTTGCTTCGTTTGATAGTTTTAACGACAGACACTCTTTTAACAAATTACTTGAATCGCTTCTTATTTTTTATTTCTGCAAACAGTTTATGTTAGCTATGCTCATAAAAAATACTAATAATTAATAATTTTAATAGGGGGAGAAAAGTTATTCCACTGAAATATAAAGTTCAATTTACCAATAAGCATTGAATGTTTTTAACTTTGCACTTATATTAATTTAAGACAACTATAGAATGTTATTAATTAAATAAATTTAAATAAATGCAATAAGTATCAATCTTACATGATATACTAAGATTCAAATATTTCCCTTCGTGTTAGAATTTGATTAAGTAGAAAGTTGTATTTTCTAATTTTATTAGATGATCTTTGAATTCTGTTTGTGAGCCGCTTAAACGTAAAATCCATGCTTTTGTGCTCAGAGGCACAGATAAATTAAGGTAAGAACTACTTTTCATAAATTATAATAAACGCATAGTACGTTTAATTATCATAAATACAAGATATGGTATAGTAAAAATCAGTAATTACATAGAGATTATTTCTCAGTAGCTGTAAATTGCTAAAAAGAGAAGACGATCACCTACAGGCGATGCTAGTACTGAAATGTTGAGGTTATTCGGTGTGTAAACAGAGAAAACACGTGGATAAATTGTAAGGTAGAAAATATATTTAAATAGAAGTGTAATAAGTAAAAATACAATTTGAGCTGGTCCAGATCCGCACGCTAGCTGTGTTACCTAATAACTGAAAAACCCCGAAGCCAACGTCGCCTGTCTACTGTTTATGGCCTGACTTCGTCGCTGTCTTTTGTCTACGCGCTGTCGATGGCTTCAGTGCTTGAGAAAACTAAAAAAGACCAGATGTAGAGTTTTCTTAGAAGTGGTAACCACTTCAACACCCTCCCTAAAACTCTACATCCCTACAAACAATTATCTCAAATTTACAAATTATCTCTTAATATTTTCTAACTCTTGTCGTAAATATCTGAAAATTAATTTGTCAATGCCTTCTCAAGTACATTTGCCAGCCGCCTTTCTCTTTTCCATACAAATTAATTTATTACACAAAAAAAAAACTAGAAGACTAAACAGATCATGTAGAGTTTTTCCTCTTTTTTTTTTGAGAAGTAATAATCACTTCGACACCCTCCCTAAAAACTCTACATGTTTACAAGCAATTACCTATTAATATCTTTTTTACTTTTGAAACCTAACTTTTTCCTTAAATATTCAAATCTCGGTTTTGGCAACGCCTTTGTACATATATCTGCCAATTGCTCTTCGCTTGTTACATACGTTATATCAATTTCGCCTCTATTGTATAAATCTCGCAAGAAATGATATCTTACGTCAATATGCTTACTTCTTTGATGGAATTCTGGATTCTTAATTAATTTCACGGCACTGGTATTGTCTACACATAGCATATACTTAAGGATCTCTAATTTACATTCAAGAAATATTTTCTTTAACCACATAATTTCTTTCGCTCCTGAGGCTGCACTGACATATTCAGCTTCGGTCGTAGATAGAGCTATACATTGTTGTCGCTTACATTGCCATGTGATGGCCGCATTCGCATACTTACATACAACGCCTGATGTCGACTTTCTTGTTTCTTTGTCGCCTGCATAGTCAGCGTCGCTAAAGGTTTCGAGACTGCCTGCTTTTGTATATAAGAGTCCCATGTCTGCGGTCCCTTTTATGTAGCGCAAAATTCGTTTGACTAATTTCCATTGATACTGGTTTGGATTCTCTAAGTGTCTCGCCGCTATATTTATTGCAAAACTAATATCTGGCCTACTTACGGTTTGTAAAAACATTAAGTTCCCTACGGCTTCTCTGTATGGTGCGTTACAATCATTATCGCCTATGTTACTTTCGTTCCAATTAGTCTCGATAGGTGTAGAAACACTGTTTGCCTCATTCATATTAAATTTTTGCAATATGTTTTCGATATACCTACTCTGATGAATGAATATTGAACCATCTTCTAATCTATTAATTTCAAGTCCAAGAAAACTCTTTACTTCTTTCGAACTCGTAATTTTGAATTCTTTATTTAAATCATCGAAGAATTTATCAATTAAAGATTCGTCTGAAGCTGCTACCACTCCATCGTCTACGTATATGGTCATCGACATTAATTTGTCGTCTTCTGTATAAATATAAAAACAAGGATCTGCGTTACTCTGATAAAATTTTAAGTTCGAGATAAATTTTGTGAAACGTTCCGTCCAACATCTTGGAGACTGCTTTAAGCCATATAGGCTTTTTAGCAATTTACAAACCCGATTTGTACCATCATCATAACCTTTAGGTTGTTTCATATGAATATCTTCTTCCAGACTTCCATATAAGAATGCGGTTTTAATGTCGAACTGTCCGAGGTGTAAATTATTTTTGGCTGCAATACTAAGCATTAATCTAATTGTGTCAAACCGAGCAACGGGACTATATGTTTCCTTATAATCTATGCCTTCTTTCTGTGAACACCCTTTTATTACAAGTCGCGCTTTGTATCGTTCCGAGTTGTCCGGATTTAGCTTTATCGTTAAAACCCACCTATTGCTAAGTACCTTCTGATCTTTAGGTTTTTCTACAAGTATCCACGTCTTATTTTCATGGTGCGATTTCATTTCATCATTCATAGCTGTTTCCCATAACTCTTTCTTTTCGGATCTCATCGCTTCGTTAAAATCCACCGGTAATTTTTCCGCTACGTACGTTACTGGGTTACCATAAAAATCGGTTCGTTTGATCTTATCTCTATCTCTCAATTGTCTCACATTGTCGCTAGTTCCATGAGGTTGTTTTTCATGTTCACTCTCTGCACTTTCATACGTACATGCTCTATCGCTCTGCGCACTCACATCTTCGCGCTCGACAATTTTCGGTAAACTTAATTTTACGAATTTCGCATTTTCTAGTTCAGGCTTAAATATTACGTCACGGCTTAATATTACATTTTTTACTGTTGGCACGTACACTCGATACCCTCGTCCGTCATCTAAATAGCCTACCAAATATCCCTTGTTAGCCTTTTTGTCACGTTTTGTCCCTTTCTCCGCAGGTATGTGAGCAAAGCACTCAGTACCGAAAACCCTAAACTTTTCTAAATTCGGCGGTTTCCCGTACCACAGTTCATATGGTGTTTTCTTATCTTGTCTTGTCGGCCCCGTCTTATTTATGACATGTACTGCTGTGTTCATGGCTTCGGTCCATAAGAACAGCGGTAGATTTGGTTTCGAATATAGCATCGACCGACCTGCCTCTACTATTGTTCTATTTTCCCTTTCTGCGACACCATTCTGTTCAGGCGTGTATGGGACGTTAATCGTGTGCCTAATTCCCTGACTTCTTAGAAATTCCTTGACTTCTTTATTTTGGAATTCTTTCCCTCCATCACTATGAATTTCTTTAATTTTATCCTTAAATTGATTTTCAACTTCTAGGCAAAAGGTTTTTAGTTTTTCAGTTACTTCTGACTTACGTCGGAAGAAGTAAATCTTTGTGAATTTTGAAAAATCGTCTTTAAATGTCAGAAAATACAGTTTCTTGCCTAATGACTCGACTTCCATAGGTCCACATACATCCGTATAAATAATTTCGCGAGGTTTAGTCGCCCGCTTGATTTTCTCGTGAAAACTCGATCTATGCTGTTTCCCGTACGCGCAACCTTCACAGAAAAAGTTATTATCCTCTACAACTTTCATATTTGAATTCTTTAAGAATTCTTTAACATGTCTGATGTTCTGATGACATAGCCGTTCGTGCCATAACTGCAATGTGTCCGCGTTTGACTCCGCTCTATTGCTAAAATTACAAACTGACGGTATGATAACTCGCATATCTACTTTATACAAATTTCCGATAACAGAACCTCTTGCTATTATTTTCTGATTTTGTAAAAATATGCAATTGGTCCCTTCCTTTGAAATACAAAAATCTATGCCCCTTCTTGCGACAGATCTAATCGAAAACAGATTTCTTTTCATACCTGGTACGTTTAGAACATCGTTCATTGTACATATTACCCATTTGCCGTCCACAAAAGTCTCTACTCTGATTTTTCCTTTGCCGCACGCATCCATGAACGTACCATAGCCGATCTCTATCTTCACCGTGTTATCGAATTCTTCGAAAACGCTGAACCATTCCCGTCGTCCTGTCATGTGATCCGTAGCTCCTGAGTCGATTATCCAAACATCAGGGTTTGCCGTTTGTATCGCTGAGGTACTTCCTAATAGACCAATTCCGCTGTGATCCCGATTTTGGTTTCTAGGTTCCTGGTTGTCTCTACTGTTGCTTCTTTTGTTATTTTTAAAACAGTTTTTGCTGGTGTGGCCTTTCCTTTTGCATATAAAGCATCTAAAGCAAGCCTTCTTTAGATGGCCAACTTTTCCACAGTTAAAGCAACTTGGTCCTTGTTTCTCGTATTCACGTTTACTTGACTGCTTCTGCTGTTCCCTTTTATAATTATTACCTTTTGTTACCAGTGCCACCGATGTTTCCTGGTCGTCTTTCTTCCATCTAATTTCTTCCGTCATCAGCCTGGTACTAAGCCTGTCTAAGGTCTTCTTTTCTTCTTCCACGGAATCCCACGCACTGTGAAAATGATCGAATTTGTTTGGTAACACCGATAAAATGCGTGTTATCAGCATTTTCTCGCCAATTTCACTCCCAAGGGCTTTCATCTTCGCCGCTATGAGTTCCAACTTTGATAGGTTGTAAGAGACATTTTCAGATTCTTCCCATTTAAAATCGAAGAACTGCTTCTGGACCATATTTAAATTCTCATCCGACTTCATGTCATATACTGTATTCAGCTTTTTCCACATTTCATGTGCTGTCGTGCAACATAAAAGAAGATCCAACGGTTTCTTTCCTACTGAGGTCACGATTAATTTTCTCGCTAATCGATCTGCTTTCAAAAATCTTCCACGAGCGATTTCTTTCTCCGCGCTGTTACCTGGATGACACAAATTCCCTTCACACACGTTGATCAGGTCGTCATCTTCCTCCAAAAGTGTACGCATAACAAAACGCCACTGGAGCCAATTTTCTTCGCCGCGTAACATCTCGACCTTCGCACTTGCTGATTCCATTTTAGCACTATCCCTTATTTTACTAAGCACAACACTTTAACAATTTATTCATTTCACGTTGCTACCTTGCAATTTACAGCCCTGGGCCCATAACCTGTTGAGGTTATTCGATGTGTAAACAGAGAAAACACGTGGATAAATTGTAAGGTAGAAAATATATTTAAATAGAAGTGTAATAAGTAAAAATACAATTTGAGCTGGTCCAGATCCGCACGCTAGCTGTGTTACCTAATAACTGAAAAACCCCGAAGCCAACGTCGCCTGTCTACTGTTTATGGCCTGACTTCGTCGCTGTCTTTTGTCTACGCGCTGTCGATGGCTTCAGTGCTTGAGAAAACTAAAAAAGACCAGATGTAGAGTTTTCTTAGAAGTGGTAACCACTTCTTCAATTTCCACTTCAATTTCCAAATTTCAGTTTCCTAGCGGGATGGGTAAGTGAGAGTGAAATTTCGCTTGCAAAATTCCACTCGAACAGATAGACGGAAAAGTAATCTAAATAAAAAGCACGAATAAAAAAAGTTTGAGGGAAATCAGATGCGGTCGCGTAAAATTGATCACCGTGAAAAGTTTTGCGGAGTGTATTTGATGACAGTTAATTCCCGACACTATTTTCGTTCGAGGACTATCGAAGGTCGATCGTTTCCACAGATTCCTTCCGTCGTAAACCTCGTTCTTCCTTCTATCACTTTTCAAGGCATAAGGATCGAGAACGGGGTTTGCTGCCATTTCAAGCGCGCCCCTCATTACTCGTTCTCGTAAGTTCAACATTCGTTGAGCGCTTTGCTTCGCGGATGGCGAATCTTCTCAGCTTCTCCTGGTAGATTGTCTTCGTCTTCTTTCGTTTCCAATGGCAGCATCCGCCTTGGATGAACGATGCTGCTTCCTTGGAATCTCCACTATGTCGCCTATCCGCGTATTCCATTAGACCGACCTCAGTCAGAACTTTCTTTGTAAACATGGAACAATTTAAGCTATATCGAGCATGTATCACGCGTTATGTCGTCTGTCTTTGTCTTCCGCCACTATACTCATCGTAATTTTTATTCCAATATGGCTTATCGCGTAAAAGTTTGTTATCACAAACAAGTTGCTTGGTCGAAAACTCGAAACATCAGCAACTATGGTGGAGCTATCGAAAAGCTAGCTTCCTGTTGCCATGACCAAGAAATATGTTGTCAAGATCGTCATTCTGAACAACTTTTTCTTATACATATAATAGGCTCCGTTTTAGTTTTAGAGTTGTACACAAACGTATGTTTGATAGTGTATATGAATTTTCTTTTTATATTTTCTATAAAATTGTACATTAACATAACATAATACATTAATCGTACATTAGATATAACAAATCTACTGATTAAATACTTATTCGTGTAGCTTAGTATTTTTCCTTCTTTTTTAATGTTACTGGATTATAATCGCCTATTTAACTAACCTGGAATTCCTTGGAATTCAGAGATTGTAATTTTTGTTACTTTTTCCAATGTTTATAATGTATGATACTGTAATATTGTAAGGTAGTTTGAACTAGAGATCGGTTGAAAATAGAAAAAAACCGTATACGTCGACTTCCTGTGGTTCGTTTACATTTAAGAGTGCCAACGTGACTAAAGTCACCTAGTTCTTACATAGGTGTGAGGAAAACAATAGACAACGTTAGACGAGAAGCACGGTTTCGTTTTTCAAGGCGTCGAAGAGTAGAGTTGATAGGGGGGGGGGGGGGTAAGATTAATTCGTACAAAAAAAGGCATGTTTTTGTGAATTTTTTCTGACGATACAGTTAAAATTTCTTTTTTAAAACCAATGGTGCATTAAAGTATGACATTCGAAGAATATTGTATAAAATTTTCACGGAGAAATATTAAAAAATACGGCAATGGCAGCAGTTATTCGGACGTGTCTCGGAAAAAAGTATAATTGCAGTGCCCCTCAGAACTTGGTGCTGTATCATCAGAAATCAAAAAGTTGAAGTTCATTCGTTAGCTAACAGCCTTCCCCAGGTAACGCTGCGAAGGTTTCTTTCGATATTTTAATTGTTAACTTTTTCGGAACACTTTGAAGGGAAAAACGCGATTTTGTGCGAAAATTTTCGGCTAATTTGTTATTTTAAAATAAAAATAATTAACGAATTTGAAAATCTTCTGTAGCGTTTCCTGGAAAATTATGTGCAGAAATAGTCTTCAAAATTTCAAAAGGATGGGTGCAGTAATTTTGAAGTAATTGAGGGCACCGACTTTGAAAACGTGAGTTGTGGGGAAAACGCTTTAAAGTTTTGAACACTAAAAAATCTGGTATAAAACTTTCATAAACGAATTTTATCGGCTTACCTCTTCACTAGCGTAGCAATTGTTGAGAAGACTAATAAAAAATCAATTATCCTATAATATTTTTCACGATCTTTCGTAACTTGATCTTCAACGGTCACTTTTATTTTTTTATCTGACGCGCTACTTGTTAAAGTGCCTTCGTATTATGCGGAGGTACAATTTTTCTAGGTCGATATAATCTCGATCTAGTTGATTGTCTATCAGATCTAGTAACTTTTAGGCATTTTAGTAATAATTTAACACAAAACTTAATGAAAATTGAATATTTACTCCTACACTAAATTTTTTACTCTACACTGACAAAATATACAGTACAGGTATAAGGAGGTTTGTACTTAAGTCGCTAAGTACTATAAATAGATCTGGAGGTAAGATTAGGTATTATATGGAGAAAAAAACGTCTGCGAAGTAACAATAGCACGCTTGGATCGGGTAGGTAATAAAATCCGACATGTACAAAAATACTCGTAACTTCGTCAATTTTGCTCCAATCGACTTGAAATTTTGACACAATATTCTTAAGATGTTATGCATTCAACTAAAAAATGCCAAAAAAAAAATTTTGACACCCTCCCCCCCCCCCCCTAATCGAGACACCGAAGAGTAGAGTCGAGAGAATTGATAGAGTTGTTAGAGAGAGAGAGAGAGAGAGTGTGTGTGTGTGTGTTAGATTCGTTGTGACGAGAGTGCTCAAATAACTGCAAAGTTAAGTAAATATCGTTTTCTGTCCAATTTATATTTGTATATTCAATTTAATATTAATAAATTCTGAGCAATCGGGAAAAAATTTCCATCTTTATTTTCCGATATTACAACACCAAACATAATTTTCAGTTCTTTCTGATTCTTTAATGACAGATGATTGACATTTTTTGTTTCACTGACGTGTGACAATCGCAAAAATTTTCAGGGTCCCATAATTATGTGTTGAAAATGACAACGTATGTTCTCGCTCGCCATCTACATGCTGACGGCTAGTTACAAAAGGGAATAAGTAGAAGATGTTACTAGACACGGCCGATAGACCAGATCGATAGTTTAAGACATCCTTTTCGTTCGTTCGTTCGTGTCCCTTCCAAGTATGTGCAATAAAGGTTTTTCGACTCCGAGACGTGTGGTGTTTTTCATCCGAATAATAAAGTAATAACTAAGGCGATCCTACTTCTAAATATAGATATAACAACATTATGTTACCATAGTTTAGGAAGACCTGCCCTAAACATCTCAACTCAAAAGTTATAACAGTTAAAAGTTAGCTAAATTATTAGGTTGTTCCAAAAGTTACTTTCATTTTATGAGGAAATAGTAGATGCACGACATTTTTTGTTTTACATTATTTTACTGAATTATAATTATTAAATATAATCCAATAAAATAATATAATAATTTTAACAACAATTTTTAATAATTAGTTTTGATAATAATTAATCAATTATAATTCGAAAAGAGTCGAATATAAAACGAAAGGGATCAAGAAATGCTATGGGATACTTACGCTATAACGAATGTTCTAACGATCTTTCATTGTAGTCCAAACGTTTTTCCATTCTTCTCTTTGGGTTACGTAGCTCTTTCGTTATGTCTCTTTCTGTAATTTTTTAATTTTACAGAATACAACGTTAGCACAAACGTTGAAGAAATATGAAGATACACCCAGAGATAACAAAATATAAAGCTTCAAGAGTGGAGATATATACTCCGAGATAACGAGATAAAAAATAAAACGTTGGATGCCTTGAACCCTAGTAACAACGCAAGAACACACACTGTCTTTTAAGTTCCAATAAAAAGTTTGTGAAACTCAGAATGAGTATTATGAGCATGGATGCTATTTAAACGTCGAAATCTATGTAATAATATAAGGCAATTACTTTTTAACTTTTGGGATGCAATGTATAGGAATCGATGTATCTACCTGTTTGATTCGCATTATTAAAAATCTTGGAAGTAACTTTATCAATTCCAAGACAGATTTCCTGATGTACACACATCATCGAGAGATAAATGTCGCCTGTTTTGTATAAACAGTTTTTGTTTCGATAGATAAAGTCTCGAAAGAATTCACGAATTGAATTTCTGAAAATTTATGAATTTATGAAAATTCATATCTCGTGTTAGAATCAACAGATTCATTATCAAGGAGAATATTATAACCTGCATTAAAGAAAATCCTGCATCACAGCGCCAGATGATCACTGTTTTATCTAGAGATACTAGCAAAGCTATTATCTATTAAATCTAAAATATTCATTCTTGAATCGATGATAACAAGATCTATGAATGATGTGGTTTTGGAACAAAATGCGATATAGGATCTATGAAGTTGAAGCTGCAACTGTTTCTGGCTGTCATGCATTCATTCGTTGACTCCTCATTTCTTCCCGTTTGTATCTCTTCAGATATCTTCTTCTTTCGAACAGTTTCACTCATGAAAAGCTAAATATCGTAGGATACGCGAAAGGAACAGAAACTCAATCGGATAGAAAAAGGCAAATATAAAACAATACAAAAACTATGTATATTATATTAATATCTCGAAATATAACATCCGTTTCGGTTCATATAGAACCGAGGAGAACAACAAAATTAAATAAAAAAAACTCTACGATTATTGTTACGCAAATTGCCAAATTCCATATGTTCGAAATTGAGATCTCCTGCAATAAAATAACAATTATTTAAAAAGATATATAATATATATATATATATATATATATATATATATATATATATATATATATATATATATATATATATATATATATAATAGAAATAATATCTATAATAATATATATGATATAAATTATACAAGTACGTCTAATTCATTGGTAAACTCGGTCTTTGCTGAACAAGTTGCATAAACAGAAATAATAAAGACTCTAGTATTCTTGGCGATTCTGATTCTAACTATTGCGAACTTTATTTTAGTTCGTTTTACTCCGCTACTAATACTTACGAATCGTATTTATTTGTTTCGCTCTTCGTTAATGTTGAAGTGGTTACCACTTCCATGAAAACTCTACATCTGGTCTTTTTTAGTTTTCTCAAGCACTGAAGCCATCGACAGCGCGTAGACAAAAGACAGCGACGAAGTCAGGCCATAAACAGTAGACAGGCGACGTTGGCTTCGGGGGTTTTCAGTTATTAGGTAACACAGCTAGCGTGCGGATCTGGACCAGCTCAAATTGTATTTTTACTTATTACACTTCTATTTAAATATATTTTCTACCTTACAATTTATCCACGTGTTTTCTCTGTTTACACACCGAATAACCTCAACAGGTTATGGGCCCAGGGCTGTAAATTGCAAGGTAGCAACGTGAAATGAATAAATTGTTAAAGTGTTGTGCTTAGTAAAATAAGGGATAGTGCTAAAATGGAATCAGCAAGTGCGAAGGTCGAGATGTTACGCGGCGAAGAAAATTGGCTCCAGTGGCGTTTTGTTATGCGTACACTTTTGGAGGAAGATGACGACCTGATCAACGTGTGTGAAGGGAATTTGTGTCATCCAGGTAACAGCGCGGAGAAAGAAATCGCTCGTGGAAGATTTTTGAAAGCAGATCGATTAGCGAGAAAATTAATCGTGACCTCAGTAGGAAAGAAACCGTTGGATCTTCTTTTATGTTGCACGACAGCACATGAAATGTGGAAAAAGCTGAATACAGTATATGACATGAAGTCGGATGAGAATTTAAATATGGTCCAGAAGCAGTTCTTCGATTTTAAATGGGAAGAATCTGAAAATGTCTCTTACAACCTATCAAAGTTGGAACTCATAGCGGCGAAGATGAAAGCCCTTGGGAGTGAAATTGGCGAGAAAATGCTGATAACACGCATTTTATCGGTGTTACCAAACAAATTCGATCATTTTCACAGTGCGTGGGATTCCGTGGAAGAAGAAAAGAAGACCTTAGACAGGCTTAGTACCACGCTGATGACGGAAGAAATTAGATGGAAGAAAGACGACCAGGAAACATCGGTGGCACTGGTAACAAAAGGTAATAATTATAAAAGGGAACAGCAGAAGCAGTCAAGTAAACGTGAATACGAGAAACAAGGACCAAGTTGCTTTAACTGTGGAAAAGTTGGCCATCTAAAGAAGGCTTGCTTTAGATGCTTTATATGCAAAAGGAAAGGCCACACCAGCAAAAACTGTTTTAAAAATAACAAAAGAAGCAACAGTAGAGACAACCAGGAACCTAGAAACCAAAATCGGGATCACAGCGGAATTGGTCTATTAGGAAGTACCTCAGCGATACAAACGGCAAACCCTGATGTTTGGATAATCGACTCAGGAGCTACGGATCACATGACAGGACGACGGGAATGGTTCAGCGTTTTCGAAGAATTCGATAACACGGTGAAGATAGAGATCGGCTATGGTACGTTCATGGATGCGTGCGGCAAAGGAAAAATCAGAGTAGAGACTTTTGTGGACGGCAAATGGGTAATATGTACAATGAACGATGTTCTAAACGTACCAGGTATGAAAAGAAATCTGTTTTCGATTAGATCTGTCGCAAGAAGGGGCATAGATTTTTGTATTTCAAAGGAAGGGACCAATTGCATATTTTTACAAAATCAGAAAATAATAGCAAGAGGTTCTGTTATCGGAAATTTGTATAAAGTAGATATGCGAGTTATCATACCGTCAGTTTGTAATTTTAGCAATAGAGCGGAGTCAAACGCGGACACATTGCAGTTATGGCACGAACGGCTATGTCATCAGAACATCAGACATGTTAAAGAATTCTTAAAGAATTCAAATATGAAAGTTGTAGAGGATAATAACTTTTTCTGTGAAGGTTGCGCGTACGGGAAACAGCATAGATCGAGTTTTCACGAGAAAATCAAGCGGGCGACTAAACCTCGCGAAATTATTTATACGGATGTATGTGGACCTATGGAAGTCGAGTCATTAGGCAAGAAACTGTATTTTCTGACATTTAAAGACGATTTTTCAAAATTCACAAAGATTTACTTCTTCCGACGTAAGTCAGAAGTAACTGAAAAACTAAAAACCTTTTGCCTAGAAGTTGAAAATCAATTTAAGGATAAAATTAAAGAAATTCATAGTGATGGAGGGAAAGAATTCCAAAATAAAGAAGTCAAGGAATTTCTAAGAAGTCAGGGAATTAGGCACACGATTAACGTCCCATACACGCCTGAACAGAATGGTGTCGCAGAAAGGGAAAATAGAACAATAGTAGAGGCAGGTCGGTCGATGCTATATTCGAAACCAAATCTACCGCTGTTCTTATGGACCGAAGCCATGAACACAGCAGTACATGTCATAAATAAGACGGGGCCGACAAGACAAGATAAGAAAACACCATATGAACTGTGGTACGGGAAACCGCCGAATTTAGAAAAGTTTAGGGTTTTCGGTACTGAGTGCTTTGCTCACATACCTGCGGAGAAAGGGACAAAACGTGACAAAAAGGCTAACAAGGGATATTTGGTAGGCTATTTAGATGACGGACGAGGGTATCGAGTGTACGTGCCAACAGTAAAAAATGTAATATTAAGCCGTGACGTAATATTTAAGCCTGAACTAGAAAATGCGAAATTCGTAAAATTAAGTTTACCGAAAATTGTCGAGCGCGAAGATGTGAGTGCGCAGAGCGATAGAGCATGTACGTATGAAAGTGCAGAGAGTGAACATGAAAAACAACCTCATGGAACTAGCGACAATGTGAGACAATTGAGAGATAGAGATAAGATCAAACGAACCGATTTTTATGGTAACCCAGTAACGTACGTAGCGGAAAAATTACCGGTGGATTTTAACGAAGCGATGAGATCCGAAAAGAAAGAGTTATGGGAAACAGCTATGAATGATGAAATGAAATCGCACCATGAAAATAAGACGTGGATACTTGTAGAAAAACCTAAAGATCAGAAGGTACTTAGCAATAGGTGGGTTTTAACGATAAAGCTAAATCCGGACAACTCGGAACGATACAAAGCGCGACTTGTAATAAAAGGGTGTTCACAGAAAGAAGGCATAGATTATAAGGAAACATATAGTCCCGTTGCTCGGTTTGACACAATTAGATTAATGCTTAGTATTGCAGCCAAAAATAATTTACACCTCGGACAGTTCGACATTAAAACCGCATTCTTATATGGAAGTCTGGAAGAAGATATTCATATGAAACAACCTAAAGGTTATGATGATGGTACAAATCGGGTTTGTAAATTGCTAAAAAGCCTATATGGCTTAAAGCAGTCTCCAAGATGTTGGACGGAACGTTTCACAAAATTTATCTCGAACTTAAAATTTTATCAGAGTAACGCAGATCCTTGTTTTTATATTTATACAGAAGACGACAAATTAATGTCGATGACCATATACGTAGACGATGGAGTGGTAGCAGCTTCAGACGAATCTTTAATTGATAAATTCTTCGATGATTTAAATAAAGAATTCAAAATTACGAGTTCGAAAGAAGTAAAGAGTTTTCTTGGACTTGAAATTAATAGATTAGAAGATGGTTCAATATTCATTCATCAGAGTAGGTATATCGAAAACATATTGCAAAAATTTAATATGAATGAGGCAAACAGTGTTTCTACACCTATCGAGACTAATTGGAACGAAAGTAACATAGGCGATAATGATTGTAACGCACCATACAGAGAAGCCGTAGGGAACTTAATGTTTTTACAAACCGTAAGTAGGCCAGATATTAGTTTTGCAATAAATATAGCGGCGAGACACTTAGAGAATCCAAACCAGTATCAATGGAAATTAGTCAAACGAATTTTGCGCTACATAAAAGGGACCGCAGACATGGGACTCTTATATACAAAAGCAGGCAGTCTCGAAACCTTTAGCGACGCTGACTATGCAGGCGACAAAGAAACAAGAAAGTCGACATCAGGCGTTGTATGTAAGTATGCGAATGCGGCCATCACATGGCAATGTAAGCGACAACAATGTATAGCTCTATCTACGACCGAAGCTGAATATGTCAGTGCAGCCTCAGGAGCGAAAGAAATTATGTGGTTAAAGAAAATATTTCTTGAATGTAAATTAGAGATCCTTAAGTATATGCTATGTGTAGACAATACCAGTGCCGTGAAATTAATTAAGAATCCAGAATTCCATCAAAGAAGTAAGCATATTGACGTAAGATATCATTTCTTGCGAGATTTATACAATAGAGGCGAAATTGATATAACGTATGTAACAAGCGAAGAGCAATTGGCAGATATATGTACAAAGGCGTTGCCAAAACCGAGATTTGAATATTTAAGGAAAAAGTTAGGTTTCAAAAGTAAAAAAGATATTAATAGGTAATTGCTTGTAAACATGTAGAGTTTTTAGGGAGGGTGTCGAAGTGATTATTACTTCTCAAAAAAAAAAAGAGGAAAAACTCTACATGATCTGTTTAGTCTTCTAGTTTTTTTTTGTGTAATAAATTAATTTGTATGGAAAAGAGAAAGGCGGCTGGCAAATGTACTTGAGAAGGCATTGACAAATTAATTTTCAGATATTTACGACAAGAGTTAGAAAATATTAAGAGATAATTTGTAAATTTGAGATAATTGTTTGTAGGGATGTAGAGTTTTAGGGAGGGTGTTGAAGTGGTTACCACTTCTAAGAAAACTCTACATCTGGTCTTTTTTAGTTTTCTCAAGCACTGAAGCCATCGACAGCGCGTAGACAAAAGACAGCGACGAAGTCAGGCCATAAACAGTAGACAGGCGACGTTGGCTTCGGGGTTTTTCAGTTATTAGGTAACACAGCTAGCGTGCGGATCTGGACCAGCTCAAATTGTATTTTTACTTATTACACTTCTATTTAAATATATTTTCTACCTTACAATTTATCCACGTGTTTTCTCTGTTTACACACCGAGTAACCTCAACAATAGAGACAGACACTAAATGTATCGGTTTTGAGGAAAACTCATTAGAGGCAGATTAGAGAAATGATAGCGAAGATAACTATTCATTGGATGGTATGGATAAGGAAGAGTTAGAAGGTAGGGAAGATGAAAATGATAGTAGTTCTGAAAGCTCAAACACTACTAGGAGATCTACACGTATTAAGAAAACTCCAGTAAGGTATCCAGACTATGGATAAGGAAATAGAATGTCTCTATAAGAATAAAACTTGGAAATTGGTAGAAAGGGTAAAAGGCAAAGAAGTATTAGATGTAAAATGGGTTTACACGAAAAAATCAGAGGACAGGTATAAGGCTAGATTAGTGGTAAGGGGATTTCAACAAAGAAACGTAGCCGATGACATATATTCTCCAGTGGCGAGTAATCAGACCTTTAAGATATTGCTATCATATTGTTGTCAAAATGGATTAATAATGGAGCAAATGGATGTAGAAACTGCCTTTATAAATGGTGAAGTAACCTCGGAGGTATATGTAAATCAACCAAAGGGATATGCGGACGGAACGAATAGAGTTTGTAAATTATCGAAAGCGCTTTATGGGTTAAAAGAAAGTCCGAGGGACTGGTATGAGTGTTTTGATAAGTATGTGACGAGATTAGGTTTTAAGAAGAACAATATAGAGCTGTGCCTATATACTTATGGAGAGGGAGAAAATGTTGTTTATTTGTTAATATACGTAGACGATTTGTTGATTTATAGTGAAAACAAAGGGAAGATACAAAGTGTAAAGAAAATTATTAACTGATAAATTTAAAATGAAAGATTTAGGTGAAGTAAAAGAATATCTTGGAATAAATATAGAGTATGATTATTTAATAAATGAAATGAGATTAAGCCAAAAGAAATACATAGAATCATTAGCAAACAAATATAAATTACATAATAGCAAATTGTACTGTACACCTATGGAGACCAACTTAAAAATTGAAAAAGCTGAGATAAATAGAGAGGACATTGGATACAAGAATTTAATTGGCGCATTGCTGTATATTAGTGTAAATACCAGACCTGATATAAGTTATAGTGTGAATTATCTGAGTAAATTTCAAGATTGTTGTAACGAGACACATTTTAAATATGCCTTGCGAATATTGAAATATTTGTACCGGACTAGAGATTTAGGGCTACATTATAAAAGAAATGCAAAGTGCGAAACGATAGATTGTTATGTGGACGCTGATTGGGCAGGAGATCATATAGATAGGAAATCGACTTCTGGGTATGTAATTAGATTGTATGGAAATGTAATTGGATGGAAGTCTAAAAAACAAAGGTGTGTGAAAAAACCTCGCCGAGTATGTAGCACTATCGGAAGCGGTGAGCGAAGTAATGACTATCAGAGAACTAATGAAAATCTTCGATGTAAATGTAGACGATAACCCTGTAAAAATCTATGAGGATAACTCTGGAGTAATGAGTATAGCAAAATACGGAACTTTTACAAAAAATTATAAACACATTGAAGTTCATTACCACTACGTTCACGAGTACGTAAAGGAAAATAAGATAAACATAATAAAAGTAAGTACAGAAGAAAACACTGCGGATATTTTTACGAAGACACTGTGTAGAGAGAAATTTGAAAGGTTTAGGTCATGGATGAATGTAAAATAAGAGAAATGTAAATAAAGCGATAAATGGTAAATATTTTGTTAATTCGACAAGTATGTAAATAAAATTAAGTGTACAGTATTGTAATATCGTAGAATAGATTTGAATTAGAGGTCGGTTGAAAATAAGAAAAAACCGTGTACGTCGTCTTTCGTGGTTTGTTTACATCCAAGAGCGCCTAGTAACAGCGACGCGAGAAAGGATAAGCAGCGTCAAAACAGAGGTACGGTTTCATATTTCAAGGAATGGCAATCGAGAGGCCAGAGTATGTGAGCCGAAAAGTGTGTATGTGTGTGAGAGGACGAGTGCAAGAACGAGCACGACCGGGCAGGAGTGTGTTGCGAGAGTCAGAGCGAATTGAGTCGTTGAAGAGTACAGTCGTTAGAGGTTTCGAGTTGTCGAAGAGTAGAGTCGTTAGAGGTTTCGAGTCGTCGAAGCGTAGAGTCGTGAGAATTGATAGAGTTGTTAGAGAGAGAGAGTGTGTGTGTGTTAGATTCGTTGTGACGAGAGTGATCAAATAACTGTAAAGTTATTTGATATAGATACGAGTATTGCATTTAGTTTCCGTTAAATATCGTTCTCTGTCCAATTTATATTTGTATATTCAATTTAATATTAATAAGTTGTAAGTAATCGAAAAAAAAAAATTTCTATCCTTATTTTCCGATATTACAGTATAAATGTAAGGAGACGTGTTAGGGAAATGATACATTTACACTGTACATGAGAGTGTGTGTGTAAGGGTCAGAGGGCGTCCAGGTCTTAGTTGAGACGTCAGCGCCCGCTGGCAGCGGTGGAGACGTGGACTTCCCACCGATCACATGGGTTAAGCAACGGTCGCCGCGGCACGGACAAGGATGGGTCAACGTTCGGGCGGGCGCTGGCGAAGAGGAAGAAGGCGCACCGCCGCCATTTTTCTGGGATTCTCCAAGGAGCACTAGGCAGGCAGAAGCCCCCGGAGCGCAGGACTACCCCGGGGGTAACCGGCGGAGCTATCCCGGCCGCCACAGGAGCACATGGAAACCAGGAAGAAAGGCGTCAGGGACGGGGTCCCCAGGAAGACGCGCAGGATCGAGGCGCTAGGGGGTGTGGTCCCCCCTAGTGTTCCAAAGAAGAGCAAGGATGCCTCCCTTCGAAAGAAGGAGAGATAGACGCCCGGGGGTGACCGGCAGAATTCGGAAGAGAACCCGGGTGCGTCTCGACTCAGGCGTCAGGATAGGCCACCGTGGAGTTTTAGTCGGTAAGAGTCCGACACTACCCGCCTAGCTGGTGTCCATGAGGATTTCTCCACGATAAAAAAAAAAAAAAAAAAAAAGGTCTTAGTTGAGACAAAAGACTGCCGTTAGAAGATTCTGGATAGTCGGTTGGCGACAAGCGTGCGTGCAAGACGTTCTTCAGAGTGTAATATAGATGTATAGCTGTTGTGTGTGAAATATAGTCAATTATTTGTATTTCCAAATCCTCGAATTTCCTTAACAGACACAAACCACCTTGAAGGTGACAACCTTCAACGAGCCTTCGGTCCTGAAGAAAGAGAAGGTCTCAACAGGCGACAAATCGATTCAGAAAGTAATCTCCCCCAATCTGTTACAGAACGTTCATGACTCTTTGACCGTAGTTCACAACCTAGGTAATAACGGGTTGAGTCCCATCCAGGACAGCAACAAGGTCAACGTCGAGTCGAAACCTACTGTAAAGGCTTCGAAGTCCACTGTGAACAAACCATCCAGGGGCAGTGTTTCTTCGGGCAATACTTCCACGATGGACGTCCAACACAACGTATCGACGTCCAATCATCTCTCTTACATCACGTCATCTGCAACCACCCCAGATTAGAAACATTCCATCGGACAGTCACACTCCGAGACGTAACGTGAAGACTCCTCCTTCGCCACCTCAGACATGTGCTACGCCTGCAATTGGCCCTACTCAGAATAATTTCAGCATTATTAATACCATGACTAATCACTCAAATGGTGTCGGTAATTTACAGAACATTCAATCTGATCTCAACGATTCTCTACTGAGTTCACAGAGCGCCGTACCGAACTCGTCGCGTATCATAAACATCTCACTGGAGTCACCCGTGGCTCCAAAAACGCCAATATACTCTCCAACACCAAGGCAAGTCACAGTCACGACGTCCAACGGTCACTCTCCACCGAGGATCATCACTAAGAGAATGCGATTCGAGCGAGTCATCGGGGGGAGTCCAGCCTCCCAATGAACCTCAAAACTCCGCACCGCGCTTGATGAATCTTCACCAAGCACCACCGACGTTCCCTTCAACGTTACTTCCTGGACCGAGGTGTTTAACGACACTTCCAGAAGCAAGATCCACGACACTTCCTGGGTCGAGAATTTCACGTGGAAATCGCTCGGCATCGACGAGGAAGACGGCGATCTAGACTACAAGGGAGACAACGTGCCATCCAGGCAACGGCCCTTCGGCCGCATCGCCAAGTTCACCCTGGGGACGACAGCATCATCCGGACGGCTGTTGTTCACACGGCGAGGAGCATCTTGGATCGAGGTGCCACGCAGCTCGTCCTACGCTCCTGTGTGAGTCAGACGCCGGATGCCTACGCAAAATAATAGTGAGTGAACAACTAGACGACGGGACGCCTTCTCAATTCTACGGGATCTGAAAAGCCTCACCACTCCGGCAATATCAGACGAATTAATCCGGACTCTCTGGGAAGGCCGACTCCCGGTGTACGTGCAACGCGACCTAGCCGCCGTCCAAGATAAGAGGTCCGAAACTCTGACCGCGATCGCCGACAGCATCCACGAAATACGCACGGAACTAGGACAGGTTGTTGCGGTCAGTACAGACCGAACCACGGCAGGAGGCAATCCAACAAAGTACGGCGGCGGAGTGAACGATGCTACGGCTGCCGCCATCAACGAGCTGAAGGAACAAATAACGCAGATACAGGCGCAGGTAAGCGCGTTGACCATCGGGGGCCGCCGGCGACCATTCTCCTGCGCGAAATACCGTCGCCGTTGGCGATCCCGAAGCCCGTCACGGCAAGGTGGCTTATGCCTTTATCATGCGACGTACGGGGAACGCGCGAGAAATTGCACCTCACCGTGCACATGGAAATCGAGAAACAGAACCGGCCGTCCGTAAACGCGGCGTACGACGACGGTTTGATCTCCCGCTGCATTTTTCTTCTGGATAAAAACACGCGCATCTCGTACTTGGTGGACACCGGCGCAGACTTCAGCGTCTGGCCGCGCAGCAAAATGCAGGGACCTGCGAAGAAGAGCGAGTACGAGTTGTACGCGGCTAATGGGGCACGAATTGCGACGTATGGTACAGTCGCGATCCACCTCAACCTGTCCCTCCGACGCGCCTTGAAGTGGTATTTTACAGTGGCTGACGTCCAGACACCTATCCTCGGCGTGGATTTCCTGAGTCACTACGGGATGCTCGTGGACCCACGGAACAAAAGATTAATCGACACGACGACCCAGTTATCATCAAAGGGGTACGCCGCCATAGACAACACGCCATCGGTGAAAACTATCTGCGGCGATTCGGTGTACCACCAATTACTGGCGGAATTCCCGGCCCTCACGCGTCCTCCGTCTTTCGGGAAGGAAAAGGCCCGACACGGCGTAGTACACCACATCGAAACTACGCCTGGCCCGCCGGTACCGGACCGCCTCAAGCAGGTAAGAGCTGAATTTGAGTTGATGATAGAACAAGGCGTGATGCGCCCATCGAAAAGCCCGTGGGCATCACCCCTTCACGTTCTGTCCAAAAAGGATAGAAATTTGCGACCATGCGGCGACTACCGAACGTTAAACGTTCGCACGATACCCAACTAAGCAGCGTGCCACCACGGAATTTGCAACCCTGCTCAAGGAACAAATGGAGAAAGTCCGGCCTCAGCCTGTGACACAATACAGGAAAAAGAAATTATTCACTTTCCGCGGAATTGGAGTCTTCTCCCTACGTATTTGTGGCGGATCGGTATCAATAGGGCGCCGACAAGTCGAGCCGCGGGTACCAACCGCCAACACTAGAGGGCTACGACGACAACGAGTCTGTCTGTCTAACTCGCTGGCGGTCGAATATACGATCAATTGATATAAATACCGCACCTAGCGAGACTCCCTCTACGTCTATGGCAGGGACTACCGGGCATAGCCTTACTGACGAGTCCACCGGTAGTCCCGGGACGAAACGCACTCTCTCTCTCTTTTCTTCCGTCACATATTCTTGCGACACGACGCAATTAGGGGCCCTTTACAGCCGCCTTACGATGGACCGTTTAGAGTAACGCGAAGAGGCGAGAAAATGTACACCAACAATGTTAACAATCGCGATATAAAGGTTTCCGTCGACCGGCTTAAGTCAGCATTTGTAGTATCAGAGAATCTCGACGCGAGAACCGCCGAAACCCGTGACATACTTATTTCACTAGAACGAATGAACGCTCGCAATGAAAGCGACGTGAAGAGCGACAACGAAGGAAACACTAGTAATAGGTATGTTACACGGTCAGGCCGAAGAGTCCGTTTTCCTGATTGGTTACAGGCTGGTTTCGGCTAGGCATCACAAAAAGATTACCCACGGGGACTTTCTCTGCAAAGGCAATAAAACGTTATCACTGGTAGGGGAGTGATGTAGCGGCACAAGAGTTGGAATTTGCTTCAAACCATGTTGTTGTTTAGCTTCGGAGTATCAAGACCGTTAGGTCAGAGGTATTGTAAGGAGTTATAAACTCCGGGGAAAACAATGGCGCCGCTACATGTAACCGTAAAACAAGACGAATTTGTATCTTTTGACCTTCTTCTGACGATTATGACTAAACGAACGTGATCGCAAACGATTCAGTATAAACTGTGACTAAACGTCTGTATAGATATCGTTTCGCGACAAGATCTGTTTTAAATACACTAACGAGTACACATATTGGTAGTCTCATTATTCGATCCCCTACAGCTCTTATTAAGGAAGATAGAGGCCTGTGACATTATTCAGCTTGGCCAACATTGAACAGGGCATATTGATAAGCCAGAGTAACTAACATACAACCTTTTTTTTTTTTTTTTTTTTTTTTACGTGGAGAAATCCTCATGGACACTCCGCTGTTGCAGTAATTGCGTAACAGCAGAGTAGTGTCGGACTCTTACCGACTAAAACTCCACGATGACCACCCGACGCGTATGACAGAGGTGCTCCAGGATTCTCTTATGAATTAACTTCAGTTGCACCCCCTTCACGCGTTCTCTAGTTCTAGCCAGTCCTAATATTTCCTGACTATTGAATTGGCGTTAGGGGGGGCCATTACCCCTAGCGCTGTCTCTCCTTATTGATATTCACCGGAGGCTTGTCTTGTGTGCTTCGACAACTCCCATACAACCTGGTGGTACAAGCTATGAAAAAACTTTCCCGGACATGAGAAAACACATTTGCCCAGATAACGTACGAAAGGTATTAGAGCCCACCAAATAAGATTTGCTACAATTAGCTGTAGTTCGTCACAATAAGCCTATGAGTATCGCGCGTCAGACGATTTTCGAATTAGTTGATGCTTGGATGTTCAAGATACGGAAGTGTGGAGAGATGAGACGTTTATGTACAACTTGATCATGGTGCAACCCATTCGTCAGCCAGAAAACTTCATGCACGATTTTCTAAAAAGAAACACATTTCCCCCCTTCCTTATGCCGTACCAATCCTCTCTCGTCGCTCCTTATCTCATACACAGACAGGCCAAATAATGTTGCCGATGACGGCCAACAGCCTGGGTACATGTACGGGTCTCTTGCCTGCGACAGAATTTTGTTATGTGTAGTATGCGGGGCAGAAAAGCACTTTTGCCATTAATATGAACTAGAAGATTGCAGAAAAATTGTAAACATTTTCCAAATTTTATTAATTTCATTTCATTTCTTAAAGTCTACAAAACTGTTAATCAACATTAAGCAAATATACAAAATCTTGACGTACAGAATAATGGAGCGAATATTAGAAACGATACTACTAAATCTACAAGCTAAAATGTACTATACAAATTTTCTTTAAAATATAAGACATGCAAAGTATATATTTCTGAAATTAAAAAATATCGGATCAAACACTCTTCGAACATACTTCGAACGCTCATTATTACGTATATTACCAAACCAATGCATACAATATAATATATAAACTAAGCCAACGAAAGGCGCAGAGACTGGAGAACATGGGGTCCCCGAGCGTGCAGTACGCTTCAGCATCGTTGCGAACACCAACTCCCTCCGCTTGTCCCAATGCCATCTCGAACGGTGAGACTGCAACCAGAAAATATCCATATATACATCAAGATAGTAATGCAATTTCTATTCTTGCAGCACCGACGTAATACGCGGTGCTCCGTAATCGCTCGAGATTCCATATAGTTGTTGAAATTTCTACGCATTTGGTAGGTAAAACGTTGCGAGAAATCCTCTTGTCACAGTTAGGTCTTCCAAACCTGATCGCTTGCATTTTTCCCGCTACTTCAGCGTTGCAACGTTATTTTTATTTCTGCCAACTTAGACACGACATCGTCTGAACTGCCCAATTCAGGACACGATGGCTCCTCCCGGGGATTCTGTTGAGACGATCCCGGATTTTCCGTGTCCTCACCATTGTAGAGCTCATAATTTGTATAATTTACCTTCTTCTTCAAGCATTGTTTTTTAAATTTCTGCCATTTTGAAGCTGCTGATAATCGCCGGATGCGTAAATCATTTTTAGCTTTGGAAAGAGCGCACGTCAGCATTGCTTCAATCCGTAAATCGCGTCTGCGCTTTCGGCGACACTTTGATCTTTTGCGGCGAACTTCGTCAATCCAAGTTAGTAACCGTTCAGTTTCTGGCTTGTCGGCGTTAGTTTTCGAAAGTCCCTTCTTTGTCCTCGCCATGCTTTCTCAATTATTTCACCTAATTATTGAGTAAGTAAAAAGTATACCAACCTGTATCCGGCTCCTGTTTGTTGTAGAACAATACAGAAGAGATTCACACAACTGCACACAAAGGATTTGAAACCACCGAGCAAAACACCCTCCTCACAGCACAGTCGTAAGATGACTAAGGGAAGTCTACGCTGCGCGTCTGAAGTCCGCTGTCTATACCCCCTCCTCTGTCTTTATGACGTAGTCTTACGCGCGAAAATGGAAACTAGTTCCGTGTAAAATCTTACGTTGGCCTTACATTCTCAGAAATTTTGAAAAATTCTTTAATCCAATTAATTTTTAAATATATGTGCGACAATTTTAATGCTAAATTTTATATATTTTGTACATTATATTAAAATTCTTCATTTACAGGAAATAATCAATAGCGTATGAAGGTGTACTGCACGTATTATTTGGCACGTACATTAATGTTGATGCAAGAATAATTATTCCAATGATTTTAGGTTACACACATAATAGATAAAGTAGGCTGTAGACTATGAAATTCGTATGAAATAAGCAGAGAATAGTAACTAAATAAATGTATATGTATATCGAACATAAATCTTGTAAAAATAATATATTAAATTACATTCAAATCAAATATATAAACAAGATCTGTTGACTTTTAATTATTTTTTTGAAGCACTAGTATCAAATAAAATTGCGTCATATAAAAATGTCATCCCGAAACACAGTTTAACGTGATACAATTGTATTACTTTAATTTAAGCAGAAAATATCTAATCATATTTAACAATTTTGAAAAACATACCTCTACTAAACTATCATTATCTTTTCCTATACCATCGGCAAGGCCCTGAACAGCAAGCAGTTCAGCGGTTGTTAAATAACTAGCCAATTGTTCTCGAACTACATTTACTTCTCCCTGATACATAAAATCAACCAATGCAGCCTAATCATCGAATTTTACATTATTATTATATATTATAACAGGATGCTGACATGGATTTTCGTAAAATAGAATAAGTATCATTTACAAAATATATGTTAACCGTAACAAATTATTAAATTCTTAATTTCACTTTACCTTAAATAAATCTCTAAAATATGTACTACATGCAGATAATAGCAGTTTGTCTGCTCTTATTCCTTTTTCCTTCGCAGCTTAAATTTACATCAACGAGATCTTCTTCGGTTCTCAGCGTATCAAAAGCACAAGTAATATGTTTTAAGTAATTATTCCACCTAAGAGAAAACTGTTTAATCCGTAAAACAATTATATTAAATTTGCAATTTTCAATCTGAAAAACATTTGACTTCAATGAGTATATTTTGATTTTTACCTGCCGGAAAACTGATGGAACAAAAATTTGTTACAACTATCATGTACTTATGTAATTAAAACAAGACAAAGCTTTTATAAATATAAAAATTGTCATAAATATTTTGACGCAACGCATTTGAACATTTTATGACTCATTGTATTAACACCACATTATTTCTTTTTTTGCGAGTATAATAAAAGCAATAATATTTAAACAATACATACTTGTTTAGATGCCTTTCGCAATATGACTTTCCCATAGAGCAGGTGGCTTATTACAAAATTCACGCATAAATGTAATTTTCTTCAACTTCCAAAGCAAAAGTTATAAGTGTCCACCCAGGAATACCCAACATTTTGAAACACTTAAATAATACAAATTTCATATTTGGGTATTACATATTTCTAACAATTGAACACTACCATGCTTACCATGCTTTCATTAGCATGCTTAAAATGACTTTATATTGAAATTATTTGTATGGTATGCCCATTTCCTTATCACCCTTTATTTTTCTTTCTCCTTCTGCAGAAGAGTTAAGACTATTTGTATCCTCCCTATATTTGTCTATTATACATCCTACATACTTTCGCAAATAACAAAAAATAGCAAGGTCAGATATAGCTTCAATGTATACGGTCATCACAATGAAATGTGAATTACCTTCGGCAGATCTAAAATATTAAACGTGAAACGATGATCTTAATTTGGAATAGATTATAGATACACAATCTGTTCGTTTTTTCCTTTCTTAGCAATGATCTGTTCCATTGTCAAACAAGTATTTCACTCCGTAGCCGGATGAAATGCAAATTTATATCGTATTATGCTTATCATTATACTGCAAGTACTTTGAATCACTGAAATTGCAGAACCATTTCCTGTTATTGAATGCAAAACATACAGCACGAACACGTTTTCCATTATCAAAAAACGCCATACAAATGTCTCATCCATTGTATTAAAGTGATAAGAGATAGACACAGCACCAAGCCTGCAGCTTATAATACAACAATTTGCACCAGTTTCTCAATTTTCCCCAATTATATTCAATGTTTACAATAATTATCCTTCATATAAAATTGTTACCTTTATCCAATGCATACCACCTCTCTCCCCCTCTTTAAAAATATGACCTTTTTCAACTTAATGTCTCCCAAAAACGGATTTAGCAGAAAGTATACGACATATATAACGATCCAATTAGAAACTACCAGAGCATGTGTATTTTAAGCGGATCTTTAAACGTCGATTAAACGCGTTCTCTATCCAATCCTGGCTGAAACATAATTACTCGCACCCCCAGTAACCCACCTCTAAGTCATTCCAATCAACGTACCATGCAAACACGAATCCAACGCGTTCCAGGAATACAAACAACTGCCTGTAGCTGTTTAGCTGTACGCGACGAGTATAATTATTTCGGGTACTCCTCCAGTACAAAACAGACACCCAAACGACATTATTTCAACACAAAAATATTTAAAACAATAGTTATAAAAGCATGATACTTAATACCGCGCTTGACATCAGGTATAATAAAAATAAATTTCTTCAAAAAAATTTCAAGTTAAATCTTAAGCTTGTGTAATTATATCAAACTTGTTCAATTGACAATGAGCAATTTCCATCGTGTTTTGACAACTGACTCATCGCTGATGTATTTCCTCGGAATCGAAAAAGGAATGTGCATAATTTTGTCCTCCGTCAACACTCAAAATATTATCTGCATGCTATACTCAGGGATTCAATTTTATATTACGTTGCCTCATGTTCCATCACTGCTTTCCTACTATCAGTCACTTGAACGGTAATATAAACCAGTCTTTTATTTCCTATACTATTCCGCATACCATTTATCAGGAACAATACATTTTATTTGTTAATCTAACTAGATGCGAAGTTCCTCATTTGTCCTAATATCAATCAATGAATAAGTGAATTGAAATCTGTGAAAATAATGTAAAATCGGAAAATAAGGATAGAAATCTTTTCCCGATTACTTACAATTTATTAATATTAAATTGAATATACAAATATAAATTGGACAGGAAACGATATTTATTTAACGGAAACTAAATGCAATACTCGTATCTATATCAAATAACTTTACAGTTATTTGACCACTCTCGTCACAACGAATCTAACACACACACACTCTCTCTCTCTCTCTCTGACAACTCTATCAATTCTCACGACTCTACTCTTCGACGACTCGATACCTCTAACGACTCTACTCTTCGACGACTCAATTAGCTCTGATTCTCGCAACACGCACACTTTTCGACTCGCCTTGCGTAGCGAAACCGTCCTTCTTCTAACGTTGTCTATTGTTTCCCTCATACCTATGTAAGAACTACCAACTACGTGCCTTTATTCACGTAGGCACTCTTGCATGTAAACGAAGTACAGAAACACGACGTACACGGTTTCTCCATTTTCAACTGATTTCTAATTCGAATTACTTTACGATATTACAATAAGTATCTAGTAATACGACTTCCGAACCTACGTAATTATTGCAATGATTGTTAAATTTCAAAGCAATTTCCTATCCATGTTAAACATATTACGTATATGTGCGTGTCTATTATTTCGATTAGTTGCTCTACTTGCGGTAGTTCGCCATTCTGGACCATCTAGACTCAACAAAGATGCATTCAATTTACTCCATACCTCAAAAAGCTCTGTAGCGGCATAAGAGTTAGAATTTGCTTCAAACCATGTTGTTGTTTTGCTTCGGAATATCGAGAGGAATTGTAAGGAATTATAAACTCCGGGGAAAACAATGGCGCCGCTACGTGTAACCGTAAAACAAGACGAATTTGTATCTTTTGACCTTCTTCTGACGATTATGACTAAACGAACGTGATCGCAAACGATTCAGTATAAACTGTGACTAAACGTCTGTATAGATATCGTTTCGCGACAAGATCTGTTTTAAATACACTAACGAGTACACATATTGGTAGTCTCATTATTCGATCCCCTACAGCTCTTATTAAGGAAGATAGAGGCCTGTGACATTATTCAGCTTGGCCAACATTGAACAGGGCATATTGAAAAGCCAGAGTAACTAACATACAACCTTTTTTTTTTTTTTTTTTTTTTACGTGGAGAAATCCTCATGGACACTCCGCTGTTGCAGTAATTGCGTAACAGCAGAGTAGTGTCGGACTCTTACCGACTAAAACTCCACGATGACCACCCGACGCGTATGACAGAGGTGCTCCAGGATTCTCTTATGAATTAACTTCAGTTGCACCCCCTTCACGCGTTCTCTAGTTCTAGCCAGTCCTAATATTTCCTGACTATTGAATTGGCGTTAGGGGGGGCCATTACCCCTAGCGCTGTCTCTCCTTATTGATATTCACCGGAGGCTTGTCTTGTGTGCTTCGACAACTCCCATACAACCTGGTGGTACAAGCTATGAAAAAACTTTCCCGGACATGAGAAAACACATTTGCCCAGATAACGTACGAAAGGTATTAGAGCCCACCAAATAAGATTTGCTACAATTAGCTGTAGTTCGTCACAATAAGCCTATGAGTATCGCGCGTCAGACGATTTTCGAATTAGTTGATGCTTGGATGTTCAAGATACGGAAGTGTGGAGAGATGAGACGTTTATGTACAACTTGATCATGGTGCAACCCATTCGTCAGCCAGAAAACTTCATGCACGATTTTCTAAAAAGAAACACATTTCCCCCCTTCCTTATGCCGTACCAATCCTCTCTCGTCGCTCCTTATCTCATACACAGACAGGCCAAATAATGTTGCCGATGACGGCCAACAGCCTGGGTACATGTACGGGTCTCTTGCCTGCGACAGAATTTTGTTATGTGTAGTATGCGGGGCAGAAAAGCACTTTTGCCATTAATATGAACTAGAAGATTGCAGAAAAATTGTAAACATTTTCCAAATTTTATTAATTTCATTTCATTTCTTAAAGTCTACAAAACTGTTAATCAACATTAAGCAAATATACAAAATCTTGACGTACAGAATAGTGGAGCGAATATTAGAAACGATACTACTAAATCTACAAGCTAAAATGTACTATACAAATTTTCTTTAAAATATAAGACATGCAAAGTATATATTTCTGAAATTAAAAAATATCGGATCAAACACTCTTCGAACATACTTCGAACGCTCATTATTACGTATATTACCAAACCAATGCATACAATATAATATATAAACTAAGCCAACGAAAGGCGCAGAGACTGGAGAACATGGGGTCCCCGAGCGTGCAGTACGCTTCAGCATCGTTGCGAACACCAACTCCCTCCGCTTGTCCCAATGCCATCTCGAACGGTGAGACTGCAACCAGAAAATATCCATATATACATCAAGATAGTAATGCAATTTCTATTCTTGCAGCACCGACGTAATACGCGGTGCTCCGTAATCGCTCGAGATTCCATATAGTTGTTGAAATTTCTACGCATTTGGTAGATAAAACGTTGCGAGAAATCCTCTTGTCACAGTTAGGTCTTCCAAACCTGATCGCTTGCATTTTTCCCGCTACTTCAGCGTTGCAACGTTATTTTTATTTCTGCCAACTTAGACACGACATCGTCTGAACTGCCCAATTCAGGACACGATGGCTCCTCCCGGGGATTCTGTTGAGACGATCCCGGATTTTCCGTGTCCTCACCATTGTAGAGCTCATAATTTGTATAATTTACCTTCTTCTTCAAGCATTGTTTTTTAAATTTCTGCCATTTTGAAGCTGCTGATAATCGCCGGATGCGTAAATCATTTTTAGCTTTGGAAAGAGCGCACGTCAGCATTGCTTCAATCCGTAAATCGCGTCTGCGCTTTCGGTGACACTTTGATCTTTTGCGGCGAACTTCGTCAATCCAAGTTAGTAACCGTTCAGTTTCTGGCTTGTCGGCGTTAGTTTTCGAAAGTCCCTTCTTTGTCCTCGCCATGCTTTCTCAATTATTTCACCTAATTATTGAGTAAGTAAAAAGTATACCAACCTGTATCCGGCTCCTGTTTGTTGTAGAACAATACAGAAGAGATTCACACAACTGCACACAAAGGATTTGAAACCACCGAGCAAAACACCCTCCTCACAGCACAGTCGTAAGATGACTAAGGGAAGTCTACGCTGCGCGTCTGAAGTCCGCTGTCTATACCCCCTCCTCTGTCTTTATGACGTAGTCTTACGCGCGAAAATGGAAACTAGTTCCGTGTAAAATCTTACGTTGGCCTTACATTCTCAGAAATTTTGAAAAATTCTTTAATCCAATTAATTTTTAAATATATGTGCGACAATTTTAATGCTAAATTTTATATATTTTGTACATTATATTAAAATTCTTCATTTACAGGAAATAATCAATAGCGTATGAAGGTGTACTGCACGTATTATTTGGCACGTACATTAATGTTGATGCAAGAATAATTATTCCAATGATTTTAGGTTACACACATAATAGATAAAGTAGGCTGTAGACTATGAAATTCGTATGAAATAAGCAGAGAATAGTAACTAAATAAATGTATATGTATATCGAACATAAATCTTGTAAAAATAATATATTAAATTACATTCAAATCAAATATATAAACAAGATCTGTTGACTTTTAATTATTTTTTTGAAGCACTAGTATCAAATAAAATTGCGTCATATAAAAATGTCATCCCGAAACACAGTTTAACGTGATACAATTGTATTACTTTAATTTAAGCAGAAAATATCTAATCATATTTAACAATTTTGAAAAACATACCTCTACTAAACTATCATTATCTTTTCCTATACCATCGGCAAGGCCCTGAACAGCAAGCAGTTCAGCGGTTGTTAAATAACTAGCCAATTGTTCTCGAACTACATTTACTTCTCCCTGATACATAAAATCAACCAATGCAGCCTAATCATCGAATTTTACATTATTATTATATATTATAACAGGATGCTGACATGGATTTTCGTAAAATAGAATAAGTATCATTTACAAAATATATGTTAACAGTAACAAATTATTAAATTCTTAATTTCACTTTACCTTAAATAAATCTCTAAAATATGTACTACATGCAGATAATAGCAGTTTGTCTGCTCTTATTCCTTTTTCCTTCGCAGCTTAAATTTACATCAACGAGATCTTCTTCGGTTCTCAGCGTATCAAAAGCACAAGTAATATGTTTTAAGTAATTATTCCACCTAAGAGAAAACTGTTTAATCCGTAAAACAATTATATTAAATTTGCAATTTTCAATCTGAAAAACATTTGACTTCAATGAGTATATTTTGATTTTTACCTGCCGGAAAACTGATGGAACAAAAATTTGTTACAACTATCATGTACTTATGTAATTAAAACAAGACAAAGCTTTTATAAATATAAAAATTGTCATAAATATTTTGACGCAACGCATTTGAACATTTTATGACTCATTGTATTAACACCACATTATTTCTTTTTTTGCGAGTATAATAAAAGCAATAATATTTAAACAATACATACTTGTTTAGATGCCTTTCGCAATATGACTTTCCCATAGAGCAGGTGGCTTATTACAAAATTCACGTCATAAATGTAATTTTCTTCAACTTCCAAAGCAAAAGTTATAAGTGTCCACCCAGGAATACCCAACATTTTGAAACACTTAAATAATACAAATTTCATATTTGGGTATTACATATTTCTAACAATTGAACACTACCATGCTTACCATGCTTTCATTAGCATGCTTAAAATGACTTTATATTGAAATTATTTGTATGGTATGCCCATTTCCTTATCACCCTTTATTTTTCTTTCTCCTTCTGCAGAAGAGTTAAGACTATTTGTATCCTCCCTATATTTGTCTATTATACATCCTACATACTTTCGCAAATAACAAAAAATAGCAAGGTCAGATATAGCTTCAATGTATACGGTCATCACAATGAAATGTGAATTACCTTCGGCAGATCTAAAATATTAAACGTGAAACGATGATCTTAATTTGGAATAGATTATAGATACACAATCTGTTCGTTTTTTCCTTTCTTAGCAATGATCTGTTCCATTGTCAAACAAGTATTTCACTCCGTAGCCGGATGAAATGCAAATTTATATCGTATTATGCTTATCATTATACTGCAAGTACTTTGAATCACTGAAATTGCAGAACCATTTCCTGTTATTGAATGCAAAACATACAGCACGAACACGTTTTCCATTATCAAAAAACGCCATACAAATGTCTCATCCATTGTATTAAAGTGATAAGAGATAGACACAGCACCAAGCCTGCAGCTTATAATACAACAATTTGCACCAGTTTCTCAATTTTCCCCAATTATATTCAATGTTTACAATAATTATCCTTCATATAAAATTGTTACCTTTATCCAATGCATACCACCTCTCTCCCCCTCTTTAAAAATATGACCTTTTTCAACTTAATGTCTCCCAAAAACGGATTTAGCAGAAAGTATACGACATATATAACGATCCAATTAGAAACTACCAGAGCATGTGTATTTTAAGCGGATCTTTAAACGTCGATTAAACGCGTTCTCTATCCAATCCTGGCTGAAACATAATTACTCGCACCCCCAGTAACCCACCTCTAAGTCATTCCAATCAACGTACCATGCAAACACGAATCCAACGCGTTCCAGGAATACAAACAACTGCCTGTAGCTGTTTAGCTGTACGCGACGAGTATAATTATTTCGGGTACTCCTCCAGTACAAAACAGACACCCAAACGACATTATTTCAACACAAAAATATTTAAAACAATAGTTATAAAAGCATGATACTTAATACCGCGCTTGACATCAGGTATAATAAAAATAAATTTCTTCAAAAAAATTTCAAGTTAAATCTTAAGCTTGTGTAATTATATCAAACTTGTTCAATTGACAATGAGCAATTTCCATCGTGTTTTGACAACTGACTCATCGCTGATGTATTTCCTCGGAATCGAAAAAGGAATGTGCATAATTTTGTCCTCCGTCAACACTCAAAATATTATCTGCATGCTATACTCAGGGATTCAATTTTATATTACGTTGCCTCATGTTCCATCACTGCTTTCCTACTATCAGTCACTTGAACGGTAATATAAACCAGTCTTTTATTTCCTATACTATTCCGCATACCATTTATCAGGAACAATACATTTTATTTGTTAATCTAACTAGATGCGAAGTTCCTCATTTGTCCTAATATCAATCAATGAATAAGTGAATTGAAATCTGTGAAAATAATGTAAAATCGGAAAATAAGGATAGAAATCTTTTCCCGATTACTTACAATTTATTAATATTAAATTGAATATACAAATATAAATTGGACAGGAAACGATATTTATTTAACGGAAACTAAATGCAATACTCGTATCTATATCAAATAACTTTACAGTTATTTGACCACTCTCGTCACAACGAATCTAACACACACACACTCTCTCTCTCTCTCTGACAACTCTATCAATTCTCACGACTCTACTCTTCGACGACTCGATACCTCTAACGACTCTACTCTTCGACGACTCAATTAGCTCTGATTCTCGCAACACGCACACTTTTCGACTCGCCTTGCGTAGCGAAACCGTCCTTCTTCTAACGTTGTCTATTGTTTCCCTCATACCTATGTAAGAACTACCAACTACGTGCCTTTATTCACGTAGGCACTCTTGCATGTAAACGAAGTACAGAAACACGACGTACACGGTTTCTCTATTTTCAACTGATTTCTAATTCGAATTACTTTACGATATTACAATAAGTATCTAGTAATACGACTTCCGAACCTACGTAATTATTGCAATGATTGTTAAATTTCAAAGCAATTTCCTATCCATGTTAAACATATTACGTATATGTGCGTGTCTATTATTTCGATTAGTTGCTCTACTTGCGGTAGTTCGCCATTCTGGACCATCTAGACTCAACAAAGATGCATTCAATTTACTCCATACCTCAAAAAGCTCTGTAGCGGCATAAGAGTTAGAATTTGCTTCAAACCATGTTGTTGTTTTGCTTCGGAATATCGAGAGGAATTGTAAGGAATTATAAACTCCGGGGAAAACAATGGTGCCGCTACGTGTAACCGTAAAACAAGACGAATTTGTATCTTTTGACCTTCTTCTGACGATTATGACTAAACGAACGTGATCGCAAACGATTCAGTATAAACTGTGACTAAACGTCTGTATAGATATCGTTTCGCGACAAGATCTGTTTTAAATACACTAACGAGTACACATATTGGTAGTCTCATTATTCGATCCCCTACAGCTCTTATTAAGGAAGATAGAGGCCTGTGACATTATTCAGCTTGGCCAACATTGAACAGGGCATATTGAAAAGCCAGAGTAACTAACATACAACCTTTTTTTTTTTTTTTTTTTTTTACGTGGAGAAATCCTCATGGACACTCCGCTGTTGCAGTAATTGCGTAACAGCAGAGTAGTGTCGGACTCTTACCGACTAAAACTCCACGATGACCACCCGACGCGTATGACAGAGGTGCTCCAGGATTCTCTTATGAATTAACTTCAGTTGCACCCCCTTCACGCGTTCTCTAGTTCTAGCCAGTCCTAATATTTCCTGACTATTGAATTGGCGTTAGGGGGGGCCATTACCCCTAGCGCTGTCTCTCCTTATTGATATTCACCGGAGGCTTGTCTTGTGTGCTTCGACAACTCCCATACAACCTGGTGGTACAAGCTATGAAAAAACTTTCCCGGACATGAGAAAACACATTTGCCCAGATAACGTACGAAAGGTATTAGAGCCCACCAAATAAGATTTGCTACAATTAGCTGTAGTTCGTCACAATAAGCCTATGAGTATCGCGCGTCAGACGATTTTCGAATTAGTTGATGCTTGGATGTTCAAGATACGGAAGTGTGGAGAGATGAGACGTTTATGTACAACTTGATCATGGTGCAACCCATTCGTCAGCCAGAAAACTTCATGCACGATTTTCTAAAAAGAAACACATTTCCCCCCTTCCTTATGCCGTACCAATCCTCTCTCGTCGCTCCTTATCTCATACACAGACAGGCCAAATAATGTTGCCGATGACGGCCAACAGCCTGGGTACATGTACGGGTCTCTTGCCTGCGACAGAATTTTGTTATGTGTAGTATGCGGGGCAGAAAAGCACTTTTGCCATTAATATGAACTAGAAGATTGCAGAAAAATTGTAAACATTTTCCAAATTTTATTAATTTCATTTCATTTCTTAAAGTCTACAAAACTGTTAATCAACATTAAGCAAATATACAAAATCTTGACGTACAGAATAGTGGAGCGAATATTAGAAACGATACTACTAAATCTACAAGCTAAAATGTACTATACAAATTTTCTTTAAAATATAAGACATGCAAAGTATATATTTCTGAAATTAAAAAATATCGGATCAAACACTCTTCGAACATACTTCGAACGCTCATTATTACGTATATTACCAAACCAATGCATACAATATAATATATAAACTAAGCCAACGAAAGGCGCAGAGACTGGAGAACATGGGGTCCCCGAGCGTGCAGTACGCTTCAGCATCGTTGCGAACACCAACTCCCTCCGCTTGTCCCAATGCCATCTCGAACGGTGAGACTGCAACCAGAAAATATCCATATATACATCAAGATAGTAATGCAATTTCTATTCTTGCAGCACCGACGTAATACGCGGTGCTCCGTAATCGCTCGAGATTCCATATAGTTGTTGAAATTTCTACGCATTTGGTAGATAAAACGTTGCGAGAAATCCTCTTGTCACAGTTAGGTCTTCCAAACCTGATCGCTTGCATTTTTCCCGCTACTTCAGCGTTGCAACGTTATTTTTATTTCTGCCAACTTAGACACGACATCGTCTGAACTGCCCAATTCAGGACACGATGGCTCCTCCCGGGGATTCTGTTGAGACGATCCCGGATTTTCCGTGTCCTCACCATTGTAGAGCTCATAATTTGTATAATTTACCTTCTTCTTCAAGCATTGTTTTTTAAATTTCTGCCATTTTGAAGCTGCTGATAATCGCCGGATGCGTAAATCATTTTTAGCTTTGGAAAGAGCGCACGTCAGCATTGCTTCAATCCGTAAATCGCGTCTGCGCTTTCGGCGACACTTTGATCTTTTGCGGCGAACTTCGTCAATCCAAGTTAGTAACCGTTCAGTTTCTGGCTTGTCGGCGTTAGTTTTCGAAAGTCCCTTCTTTGTCCTCGCCATGCTTTCTCAATTATTTCACCTAATTATTGAGTAAGTAAAAAGTATACCAACCTGTATCCGGCTCCTGTTTGTTGTAGAACAATACAGAAGAGATTCACACAACTGCACACAAAGGATTTGAAACCACCGAGCAAAACACCCTCCTCACAGCACAGTCGTAAGATGACTAAGGGAAGTCTACGCTGCGCGTCTGAAGTCCGCTGTCTATACCCCCTCCTCTGTCTTTATGACGTAGTCTTACGCGCGAAAATGGAAACTAGTTCCGTGTAAAATCTTACGTTGGCCTTACATTCTCAGAAATTTTGAAAAATTCTTTAATCCAATTAATTTTTAAATATATGTGCGACAATTTTAATGCTAAATTTTATATATTTTGTACATTATATTAAAATTCTTCATTTACAGGAAATAATCAATAGCGTATGAAGGTGTACTGCACGTATTATTTGGCACGTACATTAATGTTGATGCAAGAATAATTATTCCAATGATTTTAGGTTACACACATAATAGATAAAGTAGGCTGTAGACTATGAAATTCGTATGAAATAAGCAGAGAATAGTAACTAAATAAATGTATATGTATATCGAACATAAATCTTGTAAAAATAATATATTAAATTACATTCAAATCAAATATATAAACAAGATCTGTTGACTTTTAATTATTTTTTTGAAGCACTAGTATCAAATAAAATTGCGTCATATAAAAATGTCATCCCGAAACACAGTTTAACGTGATACAATTGTATTACTTTAATTTAAGCAGAAAATATCTAATCATATTTAACAATTTTGAAAAACATACCTCTACTAAACTATCATTATCTTTTCCTATACCATCGGCAAGGCCCTGAACAGCAAGCAGTTCAGCGGTTGTTAAATAACTAGCCAATTGTTCTCGAACTACATTTACTTCTCCCTGATACATAAAATCAACCAATGCAGCCTAATCATCGAATTTTACATTATTATTATATATTATAACAGGATGCTGACATGGATTTTCGTAAAATAGAATAAGTATCATTTACAAAATATATGTTAACAGTAACAAATTATTAAATTCTTAATTTCACTTTACCTTAAATAAATCTCTAAAATATGTACTACATGCAGATAATAGCAGTTTGTCTGCTCTTATTCCTTTTTCCTTCGCAGCTTAAATTTACATCAACGAGATCTTCTTCGGTTCTCAGCGTATCAAAAGCACAAGTAATATGTTTTAAGTAATTATTCCACCTAAGAGAAAACTGTTTAATCCGTAAAACAATTATATTAAATTTGCAATTTTCAATCTGAAAAACATTTGACTTCAATGAGTATATTTTGATTTTTACCTGCCGGAAAACTGATGGAACAAAAATTTGTTACAACTATCATGTACTTATGTAATTAAAACAAGACAAAGCTTTTATAAATATAAAAATTGTCATAAATATTTTGACGCAACGCATTTGAACATTTTATGACTCATTGTATTAACACCACATTATTTCTTTTTTTGCGAGTATAATAAAAGCAATAATATTTAAACAATACATACTTGTTTAGATGCCTTTCGCAATACGACTTTCCCATAGAGCAGGTGGCTTATTACAAAATTCACGTCATAAATGTAATTTTCTTCAACTTCCAAAGCAAAAGTTATAAGTGTCCACCCAGGAATACCCAACATTTTGAAACACTTAAATAATACAAATTTCATATTTGGGTATTACATATTTCTAACAATTGAACACTACCATGCTTACCATGCTTTCATTAGCATGCTTAAAATGACTTTATATTGAAATTATTTGTATGGTATGCCCATTTCCTTATCACCCTTTATTTTTCTTTCTCCTTCTGCAGAAGAGTTAAGACTATTTGTATCCTCCCTATATTTGTCTATTATACATCCTACATACTTTCGCAAATAACAAAAAATAGCAAGGTCAGATATAGCTTCAATGTATACGGTCATCACAATGAAATGTGAATTACCTTCGGCAGATCTAAAATATTAAACGTGAAACGATGATCTTAATTTGGAATAGATTATAGATACACAATCTGTTCGTTTTTTCCTTTCTTAGCAATGATCTGTTCCATTGTCAAACAAGTATTTCACTCCGTAGCCGGATGAAATGCAAATTTATATCGTATTATGCTTATCATTATACTGCAAGTACTTTGAATCACTGAAATTGCAGAACCATTTCCTGTTATTGAATGCAAAACATACAGCACGAACACGTTTTCCATTATCAAAAAACGCCATACAAATGTCTCATCCATTGTATTAAAGTGATAAGAGATAGACACAGCACCAAGCCTGCAGCTTATAATACAACAATTTGCACCAGTTTCTCAATTTTCCCCAATTATATTCAATGTTTACAATAATTATCCTTCATATAAAATTGTTACCTTTATCCAGTGCATACCACCTCTCTCCCCCTCTTTAAAAATATGACCTTTTTCAACTTAATGTCTCCCAAAAACGGATTTAGCAGAAAGTATACGACATATATAACGATCCAATTAGAAACTACCAGAGCATGTGTATTTTAAGCGGATCTTTAAACGTCGATTAAACGCGTTCTCTATCCAATCCTGGCTGAAACATAATTACTCGCACCCCCAGTAACCCACCTCTAAGTCATTCCAATCAACGTACCATGCAAACACGAATCCAACGCGTTCCAGGAATACAAACAACTGCCTGTAGCTGTTTAGCTGTACGCGACGAGTATAATTATTTCGGGTACTCCTCCAGTACAAAACAGACACCCAAACGACATTATTTCAACACAAAAATATTTAAAACAATAGTTATAAAAGCATGATACTTAATACCGCGCTTGACATCAGGTATAATAAAAATAAATTTCTTCAAAAAAATTTCAAGTTAAATCTTAAGCTTGTGTAATTATATCAAACTTGTTCAATTGACAATGAGCAATTTCCATCGTGTTTTGACAACTGACTCATCGCTGATGTATTTCCTCGGAATCGAAAAAGGAATGTGCATAATTTTGTCCTCCGTCAACACTCAAAATATTATCTGCATGCTATACTCAGGGATTCAATTTTATATTACGTTGCCTCATGTTCCATCACTGCTTTCCTACTATCAGTCACTTGAACGGTAATATAAACCAGTCTTTTATTTCCTATACTATTCCGCATAACATTTATCAGGAACAATACATTTTATTTGTTAATCTAACTAGATGCGAAGTTCCTCATTTGTCCTAATATCAATCAATGAATAAGTGAATTGAAATCTGTGAAAATAATGTAAAATCGGAAAATAAGGATAGAAATCTTTTCCCGATTACTTACAATTTATTAATATTAAATTGAATATACAAATATAAATTGGACAGGAAACGATATTTATTTAACGGAAACTAAATGCAATACTCGTATCTATATCAAATAACTTTACAGTTATTTGACCACTCTCGTCACAACGAATCTAACACACACACACTCTCTCTCTCTCTAACAACTCTATCAATTCTCACGACTCTACTCTTCGACGACTCGATACCTCTAACGACTCTACTCTTCGACGACTCAATTAGCTCTGATTCTCGCAACACGCACACTTTTCGACTCGCCTTGCGTAGCGAAACCGTCCTTCTTCTAACGTTGTCTATTGTTTCCCTCATACCTATGTAAGAACTACCAACTACGTGCCTTTATTCACGTAGGCACTCTTGCATGTAAACGAAGTACAGAAACACGACGTACACGGTTTCTCTATTTTCAACTGATTTCTAATTCGAATTACTTTACGATATTACAATAAGTATCTAGTAATACGACTTCCGAACCTACGTAATTATTGCAATGATTGTTAAATTTCAAAGCAATTTCCTATCCATGTTAAACATATTACGTATATGTGCGTGTCTATTATTTCGATTAGTTGCTCTACTTGCGGTAGTTCGCCATTCTGGACCATCTAGACTCAACAAAGATGCATTCAATTTACTCCATACCTCAAAAAGCTCTGTAGCGGCATAAGAGTTAGAATTTGCTTCAAACCATGTTGTTGTTTTGCTTCGGAATATCGAGAGGAATTGTAAGGAATTATAAACTCCGGGGAAAACAATGGTGCCGCTACGTGTAACCGTAAAACAAGACGAATTTGTATCTTTTGACCTTCTTCTGACGATTATGACTAAACGAACGTGATCGCAAACGATTCAGTATAAACTGTGACTAAACGTCTGTATAGATATCGTTTCGCGACAAGATCTGTTTTAAATACACTAACGAGTACACATATTGGTAGTCTCATTATTCGATCCCCTACAGCTCTTATTAAGGAAGATAGAGGCCTGTGACATTATTCAGCTTGGCCAACATTGAACAGGGCATATTGATAAGCCAGAGTAACTAACATACAACCTTTTTTTTTTTTTTTTTTTTTTTTACGTGGAGAAATCCTCATGGACACTCCGCTGTTGCAGTAATTGCGTAACAGCAGAGTAGTGTCGGACTCTTACCGACTAAAACTCCACGATGACCACCCGACGCGTATGACAGAGGTGCTCCAGGATTCTCTTATGAATTAACTTCAGTTGCACCCCCTTCACGCGTTCTCTAGTTCTAGCCAGTCCTAATATTTCCTGACTATTGAATTGGCGTTAGGGGGGGCCATTACCCCTAGCGCTGTCTCTCCTTATTGATATTCACCGGAGGCTTGTCTTGTGTGCTTCGACAACTCCCATACAACCTGGTGGTACAAGCTATGAAAAAACTTTCCCGGACATGAGAAAACACATTTGCCCAGATAACGTACGAAAGGTATTAGAGCCCACCAAATAAGATTTGCTACAATTAGCTGTAGTTCGTCACAATAAGCCTATGAGTATCGCGCGTCAGACGATTTTCGAATTAGTTGATGCTTGGATGTTCAAGATACGGAAGTGTGGAGAGATGAGACGTTTATGTACAACTTGATCATGGTGCAACCCATTCGTCAGCCAGAAAACTTCATGCACGATTTTCTAAAAAGAAACACATTTCCCCCCTTCCTTATGCCGTACCAATCCTCTCTCGTCGCTCCTTATCTCATACACAGACAGGCCAAATAATGTTGCCGATGACGGCCAACAGCCTGGGTACATGTACGGGTCTCTTGCCTGCGACAGAATTTTGTTATGTGTAGTATGCGGGGCAGAAAAGCACTTTTGCCATTAATATGAACTAGAAGATTGCAGAAAAATTGTAAACATTTTCCAAATTTTATTAATTTCATTTCATTTCTTAAAGTCTACAAAACTGTTAATCAACATTAAGCAAATATACAAAATCTTGACGTACAGAATAGTGGAGCGAATATTAGAAACGATACTACTAAATCTACAAGCTAAAATGTACTATACAAATTTTCTTTAAAATATAAGACATGCAAAGTATATATTTCTGAAATTAAAAAATATCGGATCAAACACTCTTCGAACATACTTCGAACGCTCATTATTACGTATATTACCAAACCAATGCATACAATATAATATATAAACTAAGCCAACGAAAGGCGCAGAGACTGGAGAACATGGGGTCCCCGAGCGTGCAGTACGCTTCAGCATCGTTGCGAACACCAACTCCCTCCGCTTGTCCCAATGCCATCTCGAACGGTGAGACTGCAACCAGAAAATATCCATATATACATCAAGATAGTAATGCAATTTCTATTCTTGCAGCACCGACGTAATACGCGGTGCTCCGTAATCGCTCGAGATTCCATATAGTTGTTGAAATTTCTACGCATTTGGTAGATAAAACGTTGCGAGAAATCCTCTTGTCACAGTTAGGTCTTCCAAACCTGATCGCTTGCATTTTTCCCGCTACTTCAGCGTTGCAACGTTATTTTTATTTCTGCCAACTTAGACACGACATCGTCTGAACTGCCCAATTCAGGACACGATGGCTCCTCCCGGGGATTCTGTTGAGACGATCCCGGATTTTCCGTGTCCTCACCATTGTAGAGCTCATAATTTGTATAATTTACCTTCTTCTTCAAGCATTGTTTTTTAAATTTCTGCCATTTTGAAGCTGCTGATAATCGCCGGATGCGTAAATCATTTTTAGCTTTGGAAAGAGCGCACGTCAGCATTGCTTCAATCCGTAAATCGCGTCTGCGCTTTCGGCGACACTTTGATCTTTTGCGGCGAACTTCGTCAATCCAAGTTAGTAACCGTTCAGTTTCTGGCTTGTCGGCGTTAGTTTTCGAAAGTCCCTTCTTTGTCCTCGCCATGCTTTCTCAATTATTTCACCTAATTATTGAGTAAGTAAAAAGTATACCAACCTGTATCCGGCTCCTGTTTGTTGTAGAACAATACAGAAGAGATTCACACAACTGCACACAAAGGATTTGAAACCACCGAGCAAAACACCCTCCTCACAGCACAGTCGTAAGATGACTAAGGGAAGTCTACGCTGCGCGTCTGAAGTCCGCTGTCTATACCCCCTCCTCTGTCTTTATGACGTAGTCTTACGCGCGAAAATGGAAACTAGTTCCGTGTAAAATCTTACGTTGGCCTTACATTCTCAGAAATTTTGAAAAATTCTTTAATCCAATTAATTTTTAAATATATGTGCGACAATTTTAATGCTAAATTTTATATATTTTGTACATTATATTAAAATTCTTCATTTACAGGAAATAATCAATAGCGTATGAAGGTGTACTGCACGTATTATTTGGCACGTACATTAATGTTGATGCAAGAATAATTATTCCAATGATTTTAGGTTACACACATAATAGATAAAGTAGGCTGTAGACTATGAAATTCGTATGAAATAAGCAGAGAATAGTAACTAAATAAATGTATATGTATATCGAACATAAATCTTGTAAAAATAATATATTAAATTACATTCAAATCAAATATATAAACAAGATCTGTTGACTTTTAATTATTTTTTTGAAGCACTAGTATCAAATAAAATTGCGTCATATAAAAATGTCATCCCGAAACACAGTTTAACGTGATACAATTGTATTACTTTAATTTAAGCAGAAAATATCTAATCATATTTAACAATTTTGAAAAACATACCTCTACTAAACTATCATTATCTTTTCCTATACCATCGGCAAGGCCCTGAACAGCAAGCAGTTCAGCGGTTGTTAAATAACTAGCCAATTGTTCTCGAACTACATTTACTTCTCCCTGATACATAAAATCAACCAATGCAGCCTAATCATCGAATTTTACATTATTATTATATATTATAACAGGATGCTGACATGGATTTTCGTAAAATAGAATAAGTATCATTTACAAAATATATGTTAACAGTAACAAATTATTAAATTCTTAATTTCACTTTACCTTAAATAAATCTCTAAAATATGTACTACATGCAGATAATAGCAGTTTGTCTGCTCTTATTCCTTTTTCCTTCGCAGCTTAAATTTACATCAACGAGATCTTCTTCGGTTCTCAGCGTATCAAAAGCACAAGTAATATGTTTTAAGTAATTATTCCACCTAAGAGAAAACTGTTTAATCCGTAAAACAATTATATTAAATTTGCAATTTTCAATCTGAAAAACATTTGACTTCAATGAGTATATTTTGATTTTTACCTGCCGGAAAACTGATGGAACAAAAATTTGTTACAACTATCATGTACTTATGTAATTAAAACAAGACAAAGCTTTTATAAATATAAAAATTGTCATAAATATTTTGACGCAACGCATTTGAACATTTTATGACTCATTGTATTAACACCACATTATTTCTTTTTTTGCGAGTATAATAAAAGCAATAATATTTAAACAATACATACTTGTTTAGATGCCTTTCGCAATACGACTTTCCCATAGAGCAGGTGGCTTATTACAAAATTCACGTCATAAATGTAATTTTCTTCAACTTCCAAAGCAAAAGTTATAAGTGTCCACCCAGGAATACCCAACATTTTGAAACACTTAAATAATACAAATTTCATATTTGGGTATTACATATTTCTAACAATTGAACACTACCATGCTTACCATGCTTTCATTAGCATGCTTAAAATGACTTTATATTGAAATTATTTGTATGGTATGCCCATTTCCTTATCACCCTTTATTTTTCTTTCTCCTTCTGCAGAAGAGTTAAGACTATTTGTATCCTCCCTATATTTGTCTATTATACATCCTACATACTTTCGCAAATAACAAAAAATAGCAAGGTCAGATATAGCTTCAATGTATACGGTCATCACAATGAAATGTGAATTACCTTCGGCAGATCTAAAATATTAAACGTGAAACGATGATCTTAATTTGGAATAGATTATAGATACACAATCTGTTCGTTTTTTCCTTTCTTAGCAATGATCTGTTCCATTGTCAAACAAGTATTTCACTCCGTAGCCGGATGAAATGCAAATTTATATCGTATTATGCTTATCATTATACTGCAAGTACTTTGAATCACTGAAATTGCAGAACCATTTCCTGTTATTGAATGCAAAACATACAGCACGAACACGTTTTCCATTATCAAAAAACGCCATACAAATGTCTCATCCATTGTATTAAAGTGATAAGAGATAGACACAGCACCAAGCCTGCAGCTTATAATACAACAATTTGCACCAGTTTCTCAATTTTCCCCAATTATATTCAATGTTTACAATAATTATCCTTCATATAAAATTGTTACCTTTATCCAGTGCATACCACCTCTCTCCCCCTCTTTAAAAATATGACCTTTTTCAACTTAATGTCTCCCAAAAACGGATTTAGCAGAAAGTATACGACATATATAACGATCCAATTAGAAACTACCAGAGCATGTGTATTTTAAGCGGATCTTTAAACGTCGATTAAACGCGTTCTCTATCCAATCCTGGCTGAAACATAATTACTCGCACCCCCAGTAACCCACCTCTAAGTCATTCCAATCAACGTACCATGCAAACACGAATCCAACGCGTTCCAGGAATACAAACAACTGCCTGTAGCTGTTTAGCTGTACGCGACGAGTATAATTATTTCGGGTACTCCTCCAGTACAAAACAGACACCCAAACGACATTATTTCAACACAAAAATATTTAAAACAATAGTTATAAAAGCATGATACTTAATACCGCGCTTGACATCAGGTATAATAAAAATAAATTTCTTCAAAAAAATTTCAAGTTAAATCTTAAGCTTGTGTAATTATATCAAACTTGTTCAATTGACAATGAGCAATTTCCATCGTGTTTTGACAACTGACTCATCGCTGATGTATTTCCTCGGAATCGAAAAAGGAATGTGCATAATTTTGTCCTCCGTCAACACTCAAAATATTATCTGCATGCTATACTCAGGGATTCAATTTTATATTACGTTGCCTCATGTTCCATCACTGCTTTCCTACTATCAGTCACTTGAACGGTAATATAAACCAGTCTTTTATTTCCTATACTATTCCGCATACCATTTATCAGGAACAATACATTTTATTTGTTAATCTAACTAGATGCGAAGTTCCTCATTTGTCCTAATATCAATCAATGAATAAGTGAATTGAAATCTGTGAAAATAATGTAAAATCGGAAAATAAGGATAGAAATCTTTTCCCGATTACTTACAATTTATTAATATTAAATTGAATATACAAATATAAATTGGACAGGAAACGATATTTATTTAACGGAAACTAAATGCAATACTCGTATCTATATCAAATAACTTTACAGTTATTTGACCACTCTCGTCACAACGAATCTAACACACACACACTCTCTCTCTCTCTAACAACTCTATCAATTCTCACGACTCTGCTCTTCGACGACTCGATACCTCTAACGACTCTACTCTTCGACGACTCAATTAGCTCTGATTCTCGCAACACGCACACTTTTCGACTCGCCTTGCGTAGCGAAACCGTCCTTCTTCTAACGTTGTCTATTGTTTCCCTCATACCTATGTAAGAACTACCAACTACGTGCCTTTATTCACGTAGGCACTCTTGCATGTAAACGAAGTACAGAAACACGACGTACACGGTTTCTCTATTTTCAACTGATTTCTAATTCGAATTACTTTACGATATTACAATAAGTATCTAGTAATACGACTTCCGAACCTACGTAATTATTGCAATGATTGTTAAATTTCAAAGCAATTTCCTATCCATGTTAAACATATTACGTATATGTGCGTGTCTATTATTTCGATTAGTTGCTCTACTTGCGGTAGTTCGCCATTCTGGACCATCTAGACTCAACAAAGATGCATTCAATTTACTCCATACCTCAAAAAGCTCTGTAGCGGCATAAGAGTTAGAATTTGCTTCAAACCATGTTGTTGTTTTGCTTCGGAATATCGAGAGGAATTGTAAGGAATTATAAACTCCGGGGAAAACAATGGCGCCGCTACGTGTAACCGTAAAACAAGACGAATTTGTATCTTTTGACCTTCTTCTGACGATTATGACTAAACGAACGTGATCGCAAACGATTCAGTATAAACTGTGACTAAACGTCTGTATAGATATCGTTTCGCGTCAAAATCTGTTTTAAATACACTAACGAGTACACATATTGGTAGTCTCATTATTCGATCCCCTACAGCTCTTATTAAGGAAGATAGAGGCCTGTGACATTATTCAGCTTGGCCAACATTGAACAGGGCATATTGATAAGCCAGAGTAACTAACATACAACCTTTTTTTTTTTTTTTTTTTTTTTTTACGTGGAGAAATCCTCATGGACACTCCGCTGTTGCAGTAATTGCGTAACAGCAGAGTAGTGTCGGACTCTTACCGACTAAAACTCCACGATGACCACCCGACGCGTATGACAGAGGTGCTCCAGGATTCTCTTATGAATTAACTTCAGTTGCACCCCCTTCACGCGTTCTCTAGTTCTAGCCAGTCCTAATATTTCCTGACTATTGAATTGGCGTTAGGGGGGGCCATTACCCCTAGCGCTGTCTCTCCTTATTGATATTCACCGGAGGCTTGTCTTGTGTGCTTCGACAACTCCCATACAACCTGGTGGTACAAGCTATGAAAAAACTTTCCCGGACATGAGAAAACACATTTGCCCAGATAACGTACGAAAGGTATTAGAGCCCACCAAATAAGATTTGCTACAATTAGCTGTAGTTCGTCACAATAAGCCTATGAGTATCGCGCGTCAGACGATTTTCGAATTAGTTGATGCTTGGATGTTCAAGATACGGAAGTGTGGAGAGATGAGACGTTTATGTACAACTTGATCATGGTGCAACCCATTCGTCAGCCAGAAAACTTCATGCACGATTTTCTAAAAAGAAACACATTTCCCCCCCTCCTTATGCCGTACCAATCCTCTCTCGTCGCTCCTTATCTCATACACAGACAGGCCAAATAATGTTGCCGATGACGGCCAACAGCCTGGGTACATGTACGGGTCTCTTGCCTGCGACAGAATTTTGTTATGTGTAGTATGCGGGGCAGAAAAGCACTTTTGCCATTAATATGAACTAGAAGATTGCAGAAAAATTGTAAACATTTTCCAAATTTTATTAATTTCATTTCATTTCTTAAAGTCTACAAAACTGTTAATCATTATTAAGCAAATATACAAAATCTTGACGTACAGAATAGTGGAGCGAATATTAGAAACGATACTACTAAATCTACAAGCTAAAATGTACTATACAAATTTTCTTTAAAATATAAGACATGCAAAGTATATATTTCTGAAATTAAAAAATATCGGATCAAACACTCTTCGAACATACTTCGAACGCTCATTATTACGTATATTACCAAACCAATGCATACAATATAATATATAAACTAAGCCAACGAAAGGCGCAGAGACTGGAGAACATGGGGTCCCCGAGCGTGCAGTACGCTTCAGCATCGTTGCGAACACCAACTCCCTCCGCTTGTCCCAATGCCATCTCGAACGGTGAGACTGCAACCAGAAAATATCCATATATACATCAAGATAGTAATGCAATTTCTATTCTTGCAGCACCGACGTAATACGCGGTGCTCCGTAATCGCTCGAGATTCCATATAGTTGTTGAAATTTCTACGCATTTGGTAGATAAAACGTTGCGAGAAATCCTCTTGTCACAGTTAGGTCTTCCAAACCTGATCGCTTGCATTTTTCCCGCTACTTCAGCGTTGCAACGTTACTTTTATTTCTGCCAACTTAGACACGACATCGTCTGAACTGCCCAATTCAGGACACGATGGCTCCTCCCGGGGATTCTGTTGAGACGATCCCGGATTTTCCGTGTCCTCACCATTGTAGAGCTCATAATTTGTATAATTTACCTTCTTCTTCAAGCATTGTTTTTTAAATTTCTGCCATTTTGAAGCTGCTGATAATCGCCGGATGCGTAAATCATTTTTAGCTTTGGAAAGAGCGCACGTCAGCATTGCTTCAATCCGTAAATCGCGTCTGCGCTTTCGGCGACACTTTGATCTTTTGCGGCGAACTTCGTCAATCCAAGTTAGTAACCGTTCAGTTTCTGGCTTGTCGGCGTTAGTTTTCGAAAGTCCCTTCTTTGTCCTCGCCATGCTTTCTCAATTATTTCACCTAATTATTGAGTAAGTAAAAAGTATACCAACCTGTATCCGGCTCCTGTTTGTTGTAGAACAATACAGAAGAGATTCACACAACTGCACACAAAGGATTTGAAACCACCGAGCAAAACACCCTCCTCACAGCACAGTCGTAAGATGACTAAGGGAAGTCTACGCTGCGCGTCTGAAGTCCGCTGTCTATACCCCCTCCTCTGTCTTTATGACGTAGTCTTACGCGCGAAAATGGAAACTAGTTCCGTGTAAAATCTTACGTTGGCCTTACATTCTCAGAAATTTTGAAAAATTCTTTAATCCAATTAATTTTTAAATATATGTGCGACAATTTTAATGCTAAATTTTATATATTTTGTACATTATATTAAAATTCTTCATTTACAGGAAATAATCAATAGCGTATGAAGGTGTACTGCACGTATTATTTGGCACGTACATTAATGTTGATGCAAGAATAATTATTCCAATGATTTTAGGTTACACACATAATAGATAAAGTAGGCTGTAGACTATGAAATTCGTATGAAATAAGCAGAGAATAGTAACTAAATAAATGTATATGTATATCGAACATAAATCTTGTAAAAATAATATATTAAATTACATTCAAATCAAATATATAAACAAGATCTGTTGACTTTTAATTATTTTTTTGAAGCACTAGTATCAAATAAAATTGCGTCATATAAAAATGTCATCCCGAAACACAGTTTAACGTGATACAATTGTATTACTTTAATTTAAGCAGAAAATATCTAATCATATTTAACAATTTTGAAAAACATACCTCTACTAAACTATCATTATCTTTTCCTATACCATCGGCAAGGCCCTGAACAGCAAGCAGTTCAGCGGTTGTTAAATAACTAGCCAATTGTTCTCGAACTACATTTACTTCTCCCTGATACATAAAATCAACCAATGCAGCCTAATCATCGAATTTTACATTATTATTATATATTATAACAGGATGCTGACATGGATTTTCGTAAAATAGAATAAGTATCATTTACAAAATATATGTTAACAGTAACAAATTATTAAATTCTTAATTTCACTTTACCTTAAATAAATCTCTAAAATATGTACTACATGCAGATAATAGCAGTTTGTCTGCTCTTATTCCTTTTTCCTTCGCAGCTTAAATTTACATCAACGAGATCTTCTTCGGTTCTCAGCGTATCAAAAGCACAAGTAATATGTTTTAAGTAATTATTCCACCTAAGAGAAAACTGTTTAATCCGTAAAACAATTATATTAAATTTGCAATTTTCAATCTGAAAAACATTTGACTTCAATGAGTATATTTTGATTTTTACCTGCCGGAAAACTGATGGAACAAAAATTTGTTACAACTATCATGTACTTATGTAATTAAAACAAGACAAAGCTTTTATAAATATAAAAATTGTCATAAATATTTTGACGCAACGCATTTGAACATTTTATGACTCATTGTATTAACACCACATTATTTCTTTTTTTGCGAGTATAATAAAAGCAATAATATTTAAACAATACATACTTGTTTAGATGCCTTTCGCAATATGACTTTCCCATAGAGCAGGTGGCTTATTACAAAATTCACGTCATAAATGTAATTTTCTTCAACTTCCAAAGCAAAAGTTATAAGTGTCCACCCAGGAATACCCAACATTTTGAAACACTTAAATAATACAAATTTCATATTTGGGTATTACATATTTCTAACAATTGAACACTACCATGCTTACCATGCTTTCATTAGCATGCTTAAAATGACTTTATATTGAAATTATTTGTATGGTATGCCCATTTCCTTATCACCCTTTATTTTTCTTTCTCCTTCTGCAGAAGAGTTAAGACTATTTGTATCCTCCCTATATTTGTCTATTATACATCCTACATACTTTCGCAAATAACAAAAAATAGCAAGGTCAGATATAGCTTCAATGTATACGGTCATCACAATGAAATGTGAATTACCTTCGGCAGATCTAAAATATTAAACGTGAAACGATGATCTTAATTTGGAATAGATTATAGATACACAATCTGTTCGTTTTTTCCTTTCTTAGCAATGATCTGTTCCATTGTCAAACAAGTATTTCACTCCGTAGCCGGATGAAATGCAAATTTATATCGTATTATGCTTATCATTATACTGCAAGTACTTTGAATCACTGAAATTGCAGAACCATTTCCTGTTATTGAATGCAAAACATACAGCACGAACACGTTTTCCATTATCAAAAAACGCCATACAAATGTCTCATCCATTGTATTAAAGTGATAAGAGATAGACACAGCACCAAGCCTGCAGCTTATAATACAACAATTTGCACCAGTTTCTCAATTTTCCCCAATTATATTCAATGTTTACAATAATTATCCTTCATATAAAATTGTTACCTTTATCCAGTGCATACCACCTCTCTCCCCCTCTTTAAAAATATGACCTTTTTCAACTTAATGTCTCCCAAAAACGGATTTAGCAGAAAGTATACGACATATATAACGATCCAATTAGAAACTACCAGAGCATGTGTATTTTAAGCGGATCTTTAAACGTCGATTAAACGCGTTCTCTATCCAATCCTGGCTGAAACATAATTACTCGCACCCCCAGTAACCCACCTCTAAGTCATTCCAATCAACGTACCATGCAAACACGAATCCAACGCGTTCCAGGAATACAAACAACTGCCTGTAGCTGTTTAGCTGTACGCGACGAGTATAATTATTTCGGGTACTCCTCCAGTACAAAACAGACACCCAAACGACATTATTTCAACACAAAAATATTTAAAACAATAGTTATAAAAGCATGATACTTAATACCGCGCTTGACATCAGGTATAATAAAAATAAATTTCTTCAAAAAAATTTCAAGTTAAATCTTAAGCTTGTGTAATTATATCAAACTTGTTCAATTGACAATGAGCAATTTCCATCGTGTTTTGACAACTGACTCATCGCTGATGTATTTCCTCGGAATCGAAAAAGGAATGTGCATAATTTTGTCCTCCGTCAACACTCAAAATATTATCTGCATGCTATACTCAGGGATTCAATTTTATATTACGTTGCCTCATGTTCCATCACTGCTTTCCTACTATCAGTCACTTGAACGGTAATATAAACCAGTCTTTTATTTCCTATACTATTCCGCATACCATTTATCAGGAACAATACATTTTATTTGTTAATCTAACTAGATGCGAAGTTCCTCATTTGTCCTAATATCAATCAATGAATAAGTGAATTGAAATCTGTGAAAATAATGTAAAATCGGAAAATAAGGATAGAAATCTTTTCCCGATTACTTACAATTTATTAATATTAAATTGAATATACAAATATAAATTGGACAGGAAACGATATTTATTTAACGGAAACTAAATGCAATACTCGTATCTATATCAAATAACTTTACAGTTATTTGACCACTCTCGTCACAACGAATCTAACACACACACACTCTCTCTCTCTCTCTAACAACTCTATCAATTCTCACGACTCTGCTCTTCGACGACTCGATACCTCTAACGACTCTACTCTTCGACGACTCAATTAGCTCTGATTCTCGCAACACGCACACTTTTCGACTCGCCTTGCGTAGCGAAACCGTCCTTCTTCTAACGTTGTCTATTGTTTCCCTCATACCTATGTAAGAACTACCAACTACGTGCCTTTATTCACGTAGGCACTCTTGCATGTAAACGAAGTACAGAAACACGACGTACACGGTTTCTCTATTTTCAACTGATTTCTAATTCGAATTACTTTACGATATTACAATAAGTATCTAGTAATACGACTTCCGAACCTACGTAATTATTGCAATGATTGTTAAATTTCAAAGCAATTTCCTATCCATGTTAAACATATTACGTATATGTGCGTGTCTATTATTTCGATTAGTTGCTCTACTTGCGGTAGTTCGCCATTCTGGACCATCTAGACTCAACAAAGATGCATTCAATTTACTCCATACCTCAAAAAGCTCTGTAGCGGCATAAGAGTTAGAATTTGCTTCAAACCATGTTGTTGTTTTGCTTCGGAATATCGAGAGGAATTGTAAGGAATTATAAACTCCGGGGAAAACAATGGCGCCGCTACGTGTAACCGTAAAACAAGACGAATTTGTATCTTTTGACCTTCTTCTGACGATTATGACTAAACGAACGTGATCGCAAACGATTCAGTATAAACTGTGACTAAACGTCTGTATAGATATCGTTTCGCGTCAAAATCTGTTTTAAATACACTAACGAGTACACATATTGGTAGTCTCATTATTCGATCCCCTACAGCTCTTATTAAGGAAGATAGAGGCCTGTGACATTATTCAGCTTGGCCAACATTGAACAGGGCATATTGATAAGCCAGAGTAACTAACATACAACCTTTTTTTTTTTTTTTTTTTTTTTTACGTGGAGAAATCCTCATGGACACTCCGCTGTTGCAGTAATTGCGTAACAGCAGAGTAGTGTCGGACTCTTACCGACTAAAACTCCACGATGACCACCCGACGCGTATGACAGAGGTGCTCCAGGATTCTCTTATGAATTAACTTCAGTTGCACCCCCTTCACGCGTTCTCTAGTTCTAGCCAGTCCTAATATTTCCTGACTATTGAATTGGCGTTAGGGGGGGCCATTACCCCTAGCGCTGTCTCTCCTTATTGATATTCACCGGAGGCTTGTCTTGTGTGCTTCGACAACTCCCATACAACCTGGTGGTACAAGCTATGAAAAAACTTTCCCGGACATGAGAAAACACATTTGCCCAGATAACGTACGAAAGGTATTAGAGCCCACCAAATAAGATTTGCTACAATTAGCTGTAGTTCGTCACAATAAGCCTATGAGTATCGCGCGTCAGACGATTTTCGAATTAGTTGATGCTTGGATGTTCAAGATACGGAAGTGTGGAGTGATGAGACGTTTATGTACAACTTGATCATGGTGCAACCCATTCGTCAGCCAGAAAACTTCATGCACGATTTTCTAAAAAGAAACACATTTCCCCCCTTCCTTATGCCGTACCAATCCTCTCTCGTCGCTCCTTATCTCATACACAGACAGGCCAAATAATGTTGCCGATGACGGCCAACAGCCTGGGTACATGTACGGGTCTCTTGCCTGCGACAGAATTTTGTTATGTGTAGTATGCGGGGCAGAAAAGCACTTTTGCCATTAATATGAACTAGAAGATTGCAGAAAAATTGTAAACATTTTCCAAATTTTATTAATTTCATTTCATTTCTTAAAGTCTACAAAACTGTTAATCAACATTAAGCAAATATACAAAATCTTGACGTACAGAATAATGGAGCGAATATTAGAAACGATACTACTAAATCTACAAGCTAAAATGTACTATACAAATTTTCTTTAAAATATAAGACATGCAAAGTATATATTTCTGAAATTAAAAAATATCGGATCAAACACTCTTCGAACATACTTCGAACGCTCATTATTACGTATATTACCAAACCAATGCATACAATATAATATATAAACTAAGCCAACGAAAGGCGCAGAGACTGGAGAACATGGGGTCCCCGAGCGTGCAGTACGCTTCAGCATCGTTGCGAACACCAACTCCCTCCGCTTGTCCCAATGCCATCTCGAACGGTGAGACTGCAACCAGAAAATATCCATATATACATCAAGATAGTAATGCAATTTCTATTCTTGCAGCACCGACGTAATACGCGGTGCTCCGTAATCGCTCGAGATTCCATATAGTTGTTGAAATTTCTACGCATTTGGTAGATAAAACGTTGCGAGAAATCCTCTTGTCACAGTTAGGTCTTCCAAACCTGATCGCTTGCATTTTTCCCGCTACTTCAGCGTTGCAACGTTACTTTTATTTCTGCCAACTTAGACACGACATCGTCTGAACTGCCCAATTCAGGACACGATGGCTCCTCCCGGGGATTCTGTTGAGACGATCCCGGATTTTCCGTGTCCTCACCATTGTAGAGCTCATAATTTGTATAATTTACCTTCTTCTTCAAGCATTGTTTTTTAAATTTCTGCCATTTTGAAGCTGCTGATAATCGCCGGATGCGTAAATCATTTTTAGCTTTGGAAAGAGCGCACGTCAGCATTGCTTCAATCCGTAAATCGCGTCTGCGCTTTCGGCGACACTTTGATCTTTTGCGGCGAACTTCGTCAATCCAAGTTAGTAACCGTTCAGTTTCTGGCTTGTCGGCGTTAGTTTTCGAAAGTCCCTTCTTTGTCCTCGCCATGCTTTCTCAATTATTTCACCTAATTATTGAGTAAGTAAAAAGTATACCAACCTGTATCCGGCTCCTGTTTGTTGTAGAACAATACAGAAGAGATTCACACAACTGCACACAAAGGATTTGAAACCACCGAGCAAAACACCCTCCTCACAGCACAGTCGTAAGATGACTAAGGGAAGTCTACGCTGCGCGTCTGAAGTCCGCTGTCTATACCCCCTCCTCTGTCTTTATGACGTAGTCTTACGCGCGAAAATGGAAACTAGTTCCGTGTAAAATCTTACGTTGGCCTTACATTCTCAGAAATTTTGAAAAATTCTTTAATCCAATTAATTTTTAAATATATGTGCGACAATTTTAATGCTAAATTTTATATATTTTGTACATTATATTAAAATTCTTCATTTACAGGAAATAATCAATAGCGTATGAAGGTGTACTGCACGTATTATTTGGCACGTACATTAATGTTGATGCAAGAATAATTATTCCAATGATTTTAGGTTACACACATAATAGATAAAGTAGGCTGTAGACTATGAAATTCGTATGAAATAAGCAGAGAATAGTAACTAAATAAATGTATATGTATATCGAACATAAATCTTGTAAAAATAATATATTAAATTACATTCAAATCAAATATATAAACAAGATCTGTTGACTTTTAATTATTTTTTTGAAGCACTAGTATCAAATAAAATTGCGTCATATAAAAATGTCATCCCGAAACACAGTTTAACGTGATACAATTGTATTACTTTAATTTAAGCAGAAAATATCTAATCATATTTAACAATTTTGAAAAACATACCTCTACTAAACTATCATTATCTTTTCCTATACCATCGGCAAGGCCCTGAACAGCAAGCAGTTCAGCGGTTGTTAAATAACTAGCCAATTGTTCTCGAACTACATTTACTTCTCCCTGATACATAAAATCAACCAATGCAGCCTAATCATCGAATTTTACATTATTATTATATATTATAACAGGATGCTGACATGGATTTTCGTAAAATAGAATAAGTATCATTTACAAAATATATGTTAACAGTAACAAATTATTAAATTCTTAATTTCACTTTACCTTAAATAAATCTCTAAAATATGTACTACATGCAGATAATAGCAGTTTGTCTGCTCTTATTCCTTTTTCCTTCGCAGCTTAAATTTACATCAACGAGATCTTCTTCGGTTCTCAGCGTATCAAAAGCACAAGTAATATGTTTTAAGTAATTATTCCACCTAAGAGAAAACTGTTTAATCCGTAAAACAATTATATTAAATTTGCAATTTTCAATCTGAAAAACATTTGACTTCAATGAGTATATTTTGATTTTTACCTGCCGGAAAACTGATGGAACAAAAATTTGTTACAACTATCATGTACTTATGTAATTAAAACAAGACAAAGCTTTTATAAATATAAAAATTGTCATAAATATTTTGACGCAACGCATTTGAACATTTTATGACTCATTGTATTAACACCACATTATTTCTTTTTTTGCGAGTATAATAAAAGCAATAATATTTAAACAATACATACTTGTTTAGATGCCTTTCGCAATATGACTTTCCCATAGAGCAGGTGGCTTATTACAAAATTCACGTCATAAATGTAATTTTCTTCAACTTCCAAAGCAAAAGTTATAAGTGTCCACCCAGGAATACCCAACATTTTGAAACACTTAAATAATACAAATTTCATATTTGGGTATTACATATTTCTAACAATTGAACACTACCATGCTTACCATGCTTTCATTAGCATGCTTAAAATGACTTTATATTGAAATTATTTGTATGGTATGCCCATTTCCTTATCACCCTTTATTTTTCTTTCTCCTTCTGCAGAAGAGTTAAGACTATTTGTATCCTCCCTATATTTGTCTATTATACATCCTACATACTTTCGCAAATAACAAAAAATAGCAAGGTCAGATATAGCTTCAATGTATACGGTCATCACAATGAAATGTGAATTACCTTCGGCAGATCTAAAATATTAAACGTGAAACGATGATCTTAATTTGGAATAGATTATAGATACACAATCTGTTCGTTTTTTCCTTTCTTAGCAATGATCTGTTCCATTGTCAAACAAGTATTTCACTCCGTAGCCGGATGAAATGCAAATTTATATCGTATTATGCTTATCATTATACTGCAAGTACTTTGAATCACTGAAATTGCAGAACCATTTCCTGTTATTGAATGCAAAACATACAGCACGAACACGTTTTCCATTATCAAAAAACGCCATACAAATGTCTCATCCATTGTATTAAAGTGATAAGAGATAGACACAGCACCAAGCCTGCAGCTTATAATACAACAATTTGCACCAGTTTCTCAATTTTCCCCAATTATATTCAATGTTTACAATAATTATCCTTCATATAAAATTGTTACCTTTATCCAGTGCATACCACCTCTCTCCCCCTCTTTAAAAATATGACCTTTTTCAACTTAATGTCTCCCAAAAACGGATTTAGCAGAAAGTATACGACATATATAACGATCCAATTAGAAACTACCAGAGCATGTGTATTTTAAGCGGATCTTTAAACGTCGATTAAACGCGTTCTCTATCCAATCCTGGCTGAAACATAATTACTCGCACCCCCAGTAACCCACCTCTAAGTCATTCCAATCAACGTACCATGCAAACACGAATCCAACGCGTTCCAGGAATACAAACAACTGCCTGTAGCTGTTTAGCTGTACGCGACGAGTATAATTATTTCGGGTACTCCTCCAGTACAAAACAGACACCCAAACGACATTATTTCAACACAAAAATATTTAAAACAATAGTTATAAAAGCATGATACTTAATACCGCGCTTGACATCAGGTATAATAAAAATAAATTTCTTCAAAAAAATTTCAAGTTAAATCTTAAGCTTGTGTAATTATATCAAACTTGTTCAATTGACAATGAGCAATTTCCATCGTGTTTTGACAACTGACTCATCGCTGATGTATTTCCTCGGAATCGAAAAAGGAATGTGCATAATTTTGTCCTCCGTCAACACTCAAAATATTATCTGCATGCTATACTCAGGGATTCAATTTTATATTACGTTGCCTCATGTTCCATCACTGCTTTCCTACTATCAGTCACTTGAACGGTAATATAAACCAGTCTTTTATTTCCTATACTATTCCGCATACCATTTATCAGGAACAATACATTTTATTTGTTAATCTAACTAGATGCGAAGTTCCTCATTTGTCCTAATATCAATCAATGAATAAGTGAATTGAAATCTGTGAAAATAATGTAAAATCGGAAAATAAGGATAGAAATCTTTTCCCGATTACTTACAATTTATTAATATTAAATTGAATATACAAATATAAATTGGACAGGAAACGATATTTATTTAACGGAAACTAAATGCAATACTCGTATCTATATCAAATAACTTTACAGTTATTTGACCACTCTCGTCACAACGAATCTAACACACACACACTCTCTCTCTCTCTAACAACTCTATCAATTCTCACGACTCTGCTCTTCGACGACTCGATACCTCTAACGACTCTACTCTTCGACGACTCAATTAGCTCTGATTCTCGCAACACGCACACTTTTCGACTCGCCTTGCGTAGCGAAACCGTCCTTCTTCTAACGTTGTCTATTGTTTCCCTCATACCTATGTAAGAACTACCAACTACGTGCCTTTATTCACGTAGGCACTCTTGCATGTAAACGAAGTACAGAAACACGACGTACACGGTTTCTCTATTTTCAACTGATTTCTAATTCGAATTACTTTACGATATTACAATAAGTATCTAGTAATACGACTTCCGAACCTACGTAATTATTGCAATGATTGTTAAATTTCAAAGCAATTTCCTATCCATGTTAAACATATTACGTATATGTGCGTGTCTATTATTTCGATTAGTTGCTCTACTTGCGGTAGTTCGCCATTCTGGACCATCTAGACTCAACAAAGATGCATTCAATTTACTCCATACCTCAAAAAGCTCTGTAGCGGCATAAGAGTTAGAATTTGCTTCAAACCATGTTGTTGTTTTGCTTCGGAATATCGAGAGGAATTGTAAGGAATTATAAACTCCGGGGAAAACAATGGCGCCGCTACGTGTAACCGTAAAACAAGACGAATTTGTATCTTTTGACCTTCTTCTGACGATTATGACTAAACGAACGTGATCGCAAACGATTCAGTATAAACTGTGACTAAACGTCTGTATAGATATCGTTTCGCGACAAGATCTGTTTTAAATACACTAACGAGTACACATATTGGTAGTCTCATTATTCGATCCCCTACAGCTCTTATTAAGGAAGATAGAGGCCTGTGACATTATTCAGCTTGGCCAACATTGAACAGGGCATATTGATAAGCCAGAGTAACTAACATACAACCTTTTTTTTTTTTTTTTTTTTTTTTACGTGGAGAAATCCTCATGGACACTCCGCTGTTGCAGTAATTGCGTAACAGCAGGGTAGTGTCGGACTCTTACCGACTAAAACTCCACGATGACCACCCGACGCGTATGACAGAGGTGCTCCAGGATTCTCTTATGAATTAACTTCAGTTGCACCCCCTTCACGCGTTCTCTAGTTCTAGCCAGTCCTAATATTTCCTGACTATTGAATTGGCGTTAGGGGGGGCCATTACCCCTAGCGCTGTCTCTCCTTATTGATATTCACCGGAGGCTTGTCTTGTGTGCTTCGACAACTCCCATACAACCTGGTGGTACAAGCTATGAAAAAACTTTCCCGGACATGAGAAAACACATTTGCCCAGATAACGTACGAAAGGTATTAGAGCCCACCAAATAAGATTTGCTACAATTAGCTGTAGTTCGTCACAATACGCCTATGAGTATCGCGCGTCAGACGATTTTCGAATTAGTTGATGCTTGGATGTTCAAGATACGGAAGTGTGGAGAGATGAGACGTTTATGTACAACTTGATCATGGTGCAACCCATTCGTCAGCCAGAAAACTTCATGCACGATTTTCTAAAAAGAAACACATTTCCCCCCTTCCTTATGCCGTACCAATCCTCTCTCGTCGCTCCTTATCTCATACACAGACAGGCCAAATAATGTTGCCGATGACGGCCAACAGCCTGGGTACATGTACGGGTCTCTTGCCTGCGACAGAATTTTGTTATGTGTAGTATGCGGGGCAGAAAAGCACTTTTGCCATTAATATGAACTAGAAGATTGCAGAAAAATTGTAAACATTTTCCAAATTTTATTAATTTCATTTCATTTCTTAAAGTCTACAAAACTGTTAATCAACATTAAGCAAATATACAAAATCTTGACGTACAGAATAATGGAGCGAATATTAGAAACGATACTACTAAATCTACAAGCTAAAATGTACTATACAAATTTTCTTTAAAATATAAGACATGCAAAGTATATATTTCTGAAATTAAAAAATATCGGATCAAACACTCTTCGAACATACTTCGAACGCTCATTATTACGTATATTACCAAACCAATGCATACAATATAATATATAAACTAAGCCAACGAAAGGCGCAGAGACTGGAGAACATGGGGTCCCCGAGCGTGCAGTACGCTTCAGCATCGTTGCGAACACCAACTCCCTCCGCTTGTCCCAATGCCATCTCGAACGGTGAGACTGCAACCAGAAAATATCCATATATACATCAAGATAGTAATGCAATTTCTATTCTTGCAGCACCGACGTAATACGCGGTGCTCCGTAATCGCTCGAGATTCCATATAGTTGTTGAAATTTCTACGCATTTGGTAGATAAAACGTTGCGAGAAATCCTCTTGTCACAGTTAGGTCTTCCAAACCTGATCGCTTGCATTTTTCCCGCTACTTCAGCGTTGCAACGTTACTTTTATTTCTGCCAACTTAGACACGACATCGTCTGAACTGCCCAATTCAGGACACGATGGCTCCTCCCGGGGATTCTGTTGAGACGATCCCGGATTTTCCGTGTCCTCACCATTGTAGAGCTCATAATTTGTATAATTTACCTTCTTCTTCAAGCATTGTTTTTTAAATTTCTGCCATTTTGAAGCTGCTGATAATCGCCGGATGCGTAAATCATTTTTAGCTTTGGAAAGAGCGCACGTCAGCATTGCTTCAATCCGTAAATCGCGTCTGCGCTTTCGGCGACACTTTGATCTTTTGCGGCGAACTTCGTCAATCCAAGTTAGTAACCGTTCAGTTTCTGGCTTGTCGGCGTTAGTTTTCGAAAGTCCCTTCTTTGTCCTCGCCATGCTTTCTCAATTATTTCACCTAATTATTGAGTAAGTAAAAAGTATACCAACCTGTATCCGGCTCCTGTTTGTTGTAGAACAATACAGAAGAGATTCACACAACTGCACACAAAGGATTTGAAACCACCGAGCAAAACACCCTCCTCACAGCACAGTCGTAAGATGACTAAGGGAAGTCTACGCTGCGCGTCTGAAGTCCGCTGTCTATACCCCCTCCTCTGTCTTTATGACGTAGTCTTACGCGCGAAAATGGAAACTAGTTCCGTGTAAAATCTTACGTTGGCCTTACATTCTCAGAAATTTTGAAAAATTCTTTAATCCAATTAATTTTTAAATATATGTGCGACAATTTTAATGCTAAATTTTATATATTTTGTACATTATATTAAAATTCTTCATTTACAGGAAATAATCAATAGCGTATGAAGGTGTACTGCACGTATTATTTGGCACGTACATTAATGTTGATGCAAGAATAATTATTCCAATGATTTTAGGTTACACACATAATAGATAAAGTAGGCTGTAGACTATGAAATTCGTATGAAATAAGCAGAGAATAGTAACTAAATAAATGTATATGTATATCGAACATAAATCTTGTAAAAATAATATATTAAATTACATTCAAATCAAATATATAAACAAGATCTGTTGACTTTTAATTATTTTTTTGAAGCACTAGTATCAAATAAAATTGCGTCATATAAAAATGTCATCCCGAAACACAGTTTAACGTGATACAATTGTATTACTTTAATTTAAGCAGAAAATATCTAATCATATTTAACAATTTTGAAAAACATACCTCTACTAAACTATCATTATCTTTTCCTATACCATCGGCAAGGCCCTGAACAGCAAGCAGTTCAGCGGTTGTTAAATAACTAGCCAATTGTTCTCGAACTACATTTACTTCTCCCTGATACATAAAATCAACCAATGCAGCCTAATCATCGAATTTTACATTATTATTATATATTATAACAGGATGCTGACATGGATTTTCGTAAAATAGAATAAGTATCATTTACAAAATATATGTTAACAGTAACAAATTATTAAATTCTTAATTTCACTTTACCTTAAATAAATCTCTAAAATATGTACTACATGCAGATAATAGCAGTTTGTCTGCTCTTATTCCTTTTTCCTTCGCAGCTTAAATTTACATCAACGAGATCTTCTTCGGTTCTCAGCGTATCAAAAGCACAAGTAATATGTTTTAAGTAATTATTCCACCTAAGAGAAAACTGTTTAATCCGTAAAACAATTATATTAAATTTGCAATTTTCAATCTGAAAAACATTTGACTTCAATGAGTATATTTTGATTTTTACCTGCCGGAAAACTGATGGAACAAAAATTTGTTACAACTATCATGTACTTATGTAATTAAAACAAGACAAAGCTTTTATAAATATAAAAATTGTCATAAATATTTTGACGCAACGCATTTGAACATTTTATGACTCATTGTATTAACACCACATTATTTCTTTTTTTGCGAGTATAATAAAAGCAATAATATTTAAACAATACATACTTGTTTAGATGCCTTTCGCAATATGACTTTCCCATAGAGCAGGTGGCTTATTACAAAATTCACGTCATAAATGTAATTTTCTTCAACTTCCAAAGCAAAAGTTATAAGTGTCCACCCAGGAATACCCAACATTTTGAAACACTTAAATAATACAAATTTCATATTTGGGTATTACATATTTCTAACAATTGAACACTACCATGCTTACCATGCTTTCATTAGCATGCTTAAAATGACTTTATATTGAAATTATTTGTATGGTATGCCCATTTCCTTATCACCCTTTATTTTTCTTTCTCCTTCTGCAGAAGAGTTAAGACTATTTGTATCCTCCCTATATTTGTCTATTATACATCCTACATACTTTCGCAAATAACAAAAAATAGCAAGGTCAGATATAGCTTCAATGTATACGGTCATCACAATGAAATGTGAATTACCTTCGGCAGATCTAAAATATTAAACGTGAAACGATGATCTTAATTTGGAATAGATTATAGATACACAATCTGTTCGTTTTTTCCTTTCTTAGCAATGATCTGTTCCATTGTCAAACAAGTATTTCACTCCGTAGCCGGATGAAATGCAAATTTATATCGTATTATGCTTATCATTATACTGCAAGTACTTTGAATCACTGAAATTGCAGAACCATTTCCTGTTATTGAATGCAAAACATACAGCACGAACACGTTTTCCATTATCAAAAAACGCCATACAAATGTCTCATCCATTGTATTAAAGTGATAAGAGATAGACACAGCACCAAGCCTGCAGCTTATAATACAACAATTTGCACCAGTTTCTCAATTTTCCCCAATTATATTCAATGTTTACAATAATTATCCTTCATATAAAATTGTTACCTTTATCCAGTGCATACCACCTCTCTCCCCCTCTTTAAAAATATGACCTTTTTCAACTTAATGTCTCCCAAAAACGGATTTAGCAGAAAGTATACGACATATATAACGATCCAATTAGAAACTACCAGAGCATGTGTATTTTAAGCGGATCTTTAAACGTCGATTAAACGCGTTCTCTATCCAATCCTGGCTGAAACATAATTACTCGCACCCCCAGTAACCCACCTCTAAGTCATTCCAATCAACGTACCATGCAAACACGAATCCAACGCGTTCCAGGAATACAAACAACTGCCTGTAGCTGTTTAGCTGTACGCGACGAGTATAATTATTTCGGGTACTCCTCCAGTACAAAACAGACACCCAAACGACATTATTTCAACACAAAAATATTTAAAACAATAGTTATAAAAGCATGATACTTAATACCGCGCTTGACATCAGGTATAATAAAAATAAATTTCTTCAAAAAAATTTCAAGTTAAATCTTAAGCTTGTGTAATTATATCAAACTTGTTCAATTGACAATGAGCAATTTCCATCGTGTTTTGACAACTGACTCATCGCTGATGTATTTCCTCGGAATCGAAAAAGGAATGTGCATAATTTTGTCCTCCGTCAACACTCAAAATATTATCTGCATGCTATACTCAGGGATTCAATTTTATATTACGTTGCCTCATGTTCCATCACTGCTTTCCTACTATCAGTCACTTGAACGGTAATATAAACCAGTCTTTTATTTCCTATACTATTCCGCATACCATTTATCAGGAACAATACATTTTATTTGTTAATCTAACTAGATGCGAAGTTCCTCATTTGTCCTAATATCAATCAATGAATAAGTGAATTGAAATCTGTGAAAATAATGTAAAATCGGAAAATAAGGATAGAAATCTTTTCCCGATTACTTACAATTTATTAATATTAAATTGAATATACAAATATAAATTGGACAGGAAACGATATTTATTTAACGGAAACTAAATGCAATACTCGTATCTATATCAAATAACTTTACAGTTATTTGACCACTCTCGTCACAACGAATCTAACACACACACACTCTCTCTCTCTCTAACAACTCTATCAATTCTCACGACTCTGCTCTTCGACGACTCGATACCTCTAACGACTCTACTCTTCGACGACTCAATTAGCTCTGATTCTCGCAACACGCACACTTTTCGACTCGCCTTGCGTAGCGAAACCGTCCTTCTTCTAACGTTGTCTATTGTTTCCCTCATACCTATGTAAGAACTACCAACTACGTGCCTTTATTCACGTAGGCACTCTTGCATGTAAACGAAGTACAGAAACACGACGTACACGGTTTCTCTATTTTCAACTGATTTCTAATTCGAATTACTTTACGATATTACAATAAGTATCTAGTAATACGACTTCCGAACCTACGTAATTATTGCAATGATTGTTAAATTTCAAAGCAATTTCCTATCCATGTTAAACATATTACGTATATGTGCGTGTCTATTATTTCGATTAGTTGCTCTACTTGCGGTAGTTCGCCATTCTGGACCATCTAGACTCAACAAAGATGCATTCAATTTACTCCATACCTCAAAAAGCTCTGTAGCGGCATAAGAGTTAGAATTTGCTTCAAACCATGTTGTTGTTTTGCTTCGGAATATCGAGAGGAATTGTAAGGAATTATAAACTCCGGGGAAAACAATGGCGCCGCTACGTGTAACCGTAAAACAAGACGAATTTGTATCTTTTGACCTTCTTCTGACGATTATGACTAAACGAACGTGATCGCAAACGATTCAGTATAAACTGTGACTAAACGTCTGTATAGATATCGTTTCGCGACAAGATCTGTTTTAAATACACTAACGAGTACACATATTGGTAGTCTCATTATTCGATCCCCTACAGCTCTTATTAAGGAAGATAGAGGCCTGTGACATTATTCAGCTTGGCCAACATTGAACAGGGCATATTGATAAGCCAGAGTAACTAACATACAACCTTTTTTTTTTTTTTTTTTTTTTTTTTTACGTGGAGAAATCCTCATGGACACTCCGCTGTTGCAGTAATTGCGTAACAGCAGAGTAGTGTCGGACTCTTACCGACTAAAACTCCACGATGACCACCCGACGCGTATGACAGAGGTGCTCCAGGATTCTCTTATGAATTAACTTCAGTTGCACCCCCTTCACGCGTTCTCTAGTTCTAGCCAGTCCTAATATTTCCTGACTATTGAATTGGCGTTAGGGGGGGCCATTACCCCTAGCGCTGTCTCTCCTTATTGATATTCACCGGAGGCTTGTCTTGTGTGCTTCGACAACTCCCATACAACCTGGTGGTACAAGCTATGAAAAAACTTTCCCGGACATGAGAAAACACATTTGCCCAGATAACGTACGAAAGGTATTAGAGCCCACCAAATAAGATTTGCTACAATTAGCTGTAGTTCGTCACAATAAGCCTATGAGTATCGCGCGTCAGACGATTTTCGAATTAGTTGATGCTTGGATGTTCAAGATACGGAAGTGTGGAGAGATGAGACGTTTATGTACAACTTGATCATGGTGCAACCCATTCGTCAGCCAGAAAACTTCATGCACGATTTTCTAAAAAGAAACACATTTCCCCCCTTCCTTATGCCGTACCAATCCTCTCTCGTCGCTCCTTATCTCATACACAGACAGGCCAAATAATGTTGCCGATGACGGCCAACAGCCTGGGTACATGTACGGGTCTCTTGCCTGCGACAGAATTTTGTTATGTGTAGTATGCGGGGCAGAAAAGCACTTTTGCCATTAATATGAACTAGAAGATTGCAGAAAAATTGTAAACATTTTCCAAATTTTATTAATTTCATTTCATTTCTTAAAGTCTACAAAACTGTTAATCATTATTAAGCAAATATACAAAATCTTGACGTACAGAATAGTGGAGCGAATATTAGAAACGATACTACTAAATCTACAAGCTAAAATGTACTATACAAATTTTCTTTAAAATATAAGACATGCAAAGTATATATTTCTGAAATTAAAAAATATCGGATCAAACACTCTTCGAACATACTTCGAACGCTCATTATTACGTATATTACCAAACCAATGCATACAATATAATATATAAACTAAGCCAACGAAAGGCGCAGAGACTGGAGAACATGGGGTCCCCGAGCGTGCAGTACGCTTCAGCATCGTTGCGAACACCAACTCCCTCCGCTTGTCCCAATGCCATCTCGAACGGTGAGACTGCAACCAGAAAATATCCATATATACATCAAGATAGTAATGCAATTTCTATTCTTGCAGCACCGACGTAATACGCGGTGCTCCGTAATCGCTCGAGATTCCATATAGTTGTTGAAATTTCTACGCATTTGGTAGATAAAACGTTGCGAGAAATCCTCTTGTCACAGTTAGGTCTTCCAAACCTGATCGCTTGCATTTTTCCCGCTACTTCAGCGTTGCAACGTTACTTTTATTTCTGCCAACTTAGACACGACATCGTCTGAACTGCCCAATTCAGGACACGATGGCTCCTCCCGGGGATTCTGTTGAGACGATCCCGGATTTTCCGTGTCCTCACCATTGTAGAGCTCATAATTTGTATAATTTACCTTCTTCTTCAAGCATTGTTTTTTAAATTTCTGCCATTTTGAAGCTGCTGATAATCGCCGGATGCGTAAATCATTTTTAGCTTTGGAAAGAGCGCACGTCAGCATTGCTTCAATCCGTAAATCGCGTCTGCGCTTTCGGCGACACTTTGATCTTTTGCGGCGAACTTCGTCAATCCAAGTTAGTAACCGTTCAGTTTCTGGCTTGTCGGCGTTAGTTTTCGAAAGTCCCTTCTTTGTCCTCGCCATGCTTTCTCAATTATTTCACCTAATTATTGAGTAAGTAAAAAGTATACCAACCTGTATCCGGCTCCTGTTTGTTGTAGAACAATACAGAAGAGATTCACACAACTGCACACAAAGGATTTGAAACCACCGAGCAAAACACCCTCCTCACAGCACAGTCGTAAGATGACTAAGGGAAGTCTACGCTGCGCGTCTGAAGTCCGCTGTCTATACCCCCTCCTCTGTCTTTATGACGTAGTCTTACGCGCGAAAATGGAAACTAGTTCCGTGTAAAATCTTACGTTGGCCTTACATTCTCAGAAATTTTGAAAAATTCTTTAATCCAATTAATTTTTAAATATATGTGCGACAATTTTAATGCTAAATTTTATATATTTTGTACATTATATTAAAATTCTTCATTTACAGGAAATAATCAATAGCGTATGAAGGTGTACTGCACGTATTATTTGGCACGTACATTAATGTTGATGCAAGAATAATTATTCCAATGATTTTAGGTTACACACATAATAGATAAAGTAGGCTGTAGACTATGAAATTCGTATGAAATAAGCAGAGAATAGTAACTAAATAAATGTATATGTATATCGAACATAAATCTTGTAAAAATAATATATTAAATTACATTCAAATCAAATATATAAACAAGATCTGTTGACTTTTAATTATTTTTTTGAAGCACTAGTATCAAATAAAATTGCGTCATATAAAAATGTCATCCCGAAACACAGTTTAACGTGATACAATTGTATTACTTTAATTTAAGCAGAAAATATCTAATCATATTTAACAATTTTGAAAAACATACCTCTACTAAACTATCATTATCTTTTCCTATACCATCGGCAAGGCCCTGAACAGCAAGCAGTTCAGCGGTTGTTAAATAACTAGCCAATTGTTCTCGAACTACATTTACTTCTCCCTGATACATAAAATCAACCAATGCAGCCTAATCATCGAATTTTACATTATTATTATATATTATAACAGGATGCTGACATGGATTTTCGTAAAATAGAATAAGTATCATTTACAAAATATATGTTAACAGTAACAAATTATTAAATTCTTAATTTCACTTTACCTTAAATAAATCTCTAAAATATGTACTACATGCAGATAATAGCAGTTTGTCTGCTCTTATTCCTTTTTCCTTCGCAGCTTAAATTTACATCAACGAGATCTTCTTCGGTTCTCAGCGTATCAAAAGCACAAGTAATATGTTTTAAGTAATTATTCCACCTAAGAGAAAACTGTTTAATCCGTAAAACAATTATATTAAATTTGCAATTTTCAATCTGAAAAACATTTGACTTCAATGAGTATATTTTGATTTTTACCTGCCGGAAAACTGATGGAACAAAAATTTGTTACAACTATCATGTACTTATGTAATTAAAACAAGACAAAGCTTTTATAAATATAAAAATTGTCATAAATATTTTGACGCAACGCATTTGAACATTTTATGACTCATTGTATTAACACCACATTATTTCTTTTTTTGCGAGTATAATAAAAGCAATAATATTTAAACAATACATACTTGTTTAGATGCCTTTCGCAATATGACTTTCCCATAGAGCAGGTGGCTTATTACAAAATTCACGTCATAAATGTAATTTTCTTCAACTTCCAAAGCAAAAGTTATAAGTGTCCACCCAGGAATACCCAACATTTTGAAACACTTAAATAATACAAATTTCATATTTGGGTATTACATATTTCTAACAATTGAACACTACCATGCTTACCATGCTTTCATTAGCATGCTTAAAATGACTTTATATTGAAATTATTTGTATGGTATGCCCATTTCCTTATCACCCTTTATTTTTCTTTCTCCTTCTGCAGAAGAGTTAAGACTATTTGTATCCTCCCTATATTTGTCTATTATACATCCTACATACTTTCGCAAATAACAAAAAATAGCAAGGTCAGATATAGCTTCAATGTATACGGTCATCACAATGAAATGTGAATTACCTTCGGCAGATCTAAAATATTAAACGTGAAACGATGATCTTAATTTGGAATAGATTATAGATACACAATCTGTTCGTTTTTTCCTTTCTTAGCAATGATCTGTTCCATTGTCAAACAAGTATTTCACTCCGTAGCCGGATGAAATGCAAATTTATATCGTATTATGCTTATCATTATACTGCAAGTACTTTGAATCACTGAAATTGCAGAACCATTTCCTGTTATTGAATGCAAAACATACAGCACGAACACGTTTTCCATTATCAAAAAACGCCATACAAATGTCTCATCCATTGTATTAAAGTGATAAGAGATAGACACAGCACCAAGCCTGCAGCTTATAATACAACAATTTGCACCAGTTTCTCAATTTTCCCCAATTATATTCAATGTTTACAATAATTATCCTTCATATAAAATTGTTACCTTTATCCAGTGCATACCACCTCTCTCCCCCTCTTTAAAAATATGACCTTTTTCAACTTAATGTCTCCCAAAAACGGATTTAGCAGAAAGTATACGACATATATAACGATCCAATTAGAAACTACCAGAGCATGTGTATTTTAAGCGGATCTTTAAACGTCGATTAAACGCGTTCTCTATCCAATCCTGGCTGAAACATAATTACTCGCACCCCCAGTAACCCACCTCTAAGTCATTCCAATCAACGTACCATGCAAACACGAATCCAACGCGTTCCAGGAATACAAACAACTGCCTGTAGCTGTTTAGCTGTACGCGACGAGTATAATTATTTCGGGTACTCCTCCAGTACAAAACAGACACCCAAACGACATTATTTCAACACAAAAATATTTAAAACAATAGTTATAAAAGCATGATACTTAATACCGCGCTTGACATCAGGTATAATAAAAATAAATTTCTTCAAAAAAATTTCAAGTTAAATCTTAAGCTTGTGTAATTATATCAAACTTGTTCAATTGACAATGAGCAATTTCCATCGTGTTTTGACAACTGACTCATCGCTGATGTATTTCCTCGGAATCGAAAAAGGAATGTGCATAATTTTGTCCTCCGTCAACACTCAAAATATTATCTGCATGCTATACTCAGGGATTCAATTTTATATTACGTTGCCTCATGTTCCATCACTGCTTTCCTACTATCAGTCACTTGAACGGTAATATAAACCAGTCTTTTATTTCCTATACTATTCCGCATACCATTTATCAGGAACAATACATTTTATTTGTTAATCTAACTAGATGCGAAGTTCCTCATTTGTCCTAATATCAATCAATGAATAAGTGAATTGAAATCTGTGAAAATAATGTAAAATCGGAAAATAAGGATAGAAATCTTTTCCCGATTACTTACAATTTATTAATATTAAATTGAATATACAAATATAAATTGGACAGGAAACGATATTTATTTAACGGAAACTAAATGCAATACTCGTATCTATATCAAATAACTTTACAGTTATTTGACCACTCTCGTCACAACGAATCTAACACACACACACTCTCTCTCTCTCTGACAACTCTATCAATTCTCACGACTCTACTCTTCGACGACTCGATACCTCTAACGACTCTACTCTTCGACGACTCAATTAGCTCTGATTCTCGCAACACGCATACTTTTCGACTCGCCTTGCGTAGCGAAACCGTCCTTCTTCTAACGTTGTCTATTGTTTCCCTCATACCTATGTAAGAACTACCAACTACGTGCCTTTATTCACGTAGGCACTCTTGCATGTAAACGAAGTACAGAAACACGACGTACACGGTTTCTCCATTTTCAACTGATTTCTAATTCGAATTACTTTACGATATTACAATAAGTATCTAGTAATACGACTTCCGAACCTACGTAATTATTGCAATGATTGTTAAATTTCAAAGCAATTTCCTATCCATGTTAAACATATTACGTATATGTGCGTGTCTATTATTTCGATTAGTTGCTCTACTTGCGGTAGTTCGCCATTCTGGACCATCTAGACTCAACAAAGATGCATTCAATTTACTCCATACCTCAAAAAGCTCTGTAGCGGCATAAGAGTTAGAATTTGCTTCAAACCATGTTGTTGTTTTGCTTCGGAATATCGAGAGGAATTGTAAGGAATTATAAACTCCGGGGAAAACAATGGTGCCGCTACGTGTAACCGTAAAACAAGACGAATTTGTATCTTTTGACCTTCTTCTGACGATTATGACTAAACGAACGTGATCGCAAACGATTCAGTATAAACTGTGACTAAACGTCTGTATAGATATCGTTTCGCGACAAGATCTGTTTTAAATACACTAACGAGTACACATATTGGTAGTCTCATTATTCGATCCCCTACAGCTCTTATTAAGGAAGATAGAGGCCTGTGACATTATTCAGCTTGGCCAACATTGAACAGGGCATATTGATAAGCCAGAGTAACTAACATACAACCTTTTTTTTTTTTTTTTTTTTTTTTACGTGGAGAAATCCTCATGGACACTCCGCTGTTGCAGTAATTGCGTAACAGCAGAGTAGTGTCGGACTCTTACCGACTAAAACTCCACGATGACCACCCGACGCGTATGACAGAGGTGCTCCAGGATTCTCTTATGAATTAACTTCAGTTGCACCCCCTTCACGCGTTCTCTAGTTCTAGCCAGTCCTAATATTTCCTGACTATTGAATTGGCGTTAGGGGGGGCCATTACCCCTAGCGCTGTCTCTCCTTATTGATATTCACCGGAGGCTTGTCTTGTGTGCTTCGACAACTCCCATACAACCTGGTGGTACAAGCTATGAAAAAACTTTCCCGGACATGAGAAAACACATTTGCCCAGATAACGTACGAAAGGTATTAGAGCCCACCAAATAAGATTTGCTACAATTAGCTGTAGTTCGTCACAATAAGCCTATGAGTATCGCGCGTCAGACGATTTTCGAATTAGTTGATGCTTGGATGTTCAAGATACGGAAGTGTGGAGAGATGAGACGTTTATGTACAACTTGATCATGGTGCAACCCATTCGTCAGCCAGAAAACTTCATGCACGATTTTCTAAAAAGAAACACATTTCCCCCCTTCCTTATGCCGTACCAATCCTCTCTCGTCGCTCCTTATCTCATACACAGACAGGCCAAATAATGTTGCCGATGACGGCCAACAGCCTGGGTACATGTACGGGTCTCTTGCCTGCGACAGAATTTTGTTATGTGTAGTATGCGGGGCAGGAAAGCACTTTTGCCATTAATATGAACTAGAAGATTGCAGAAAAATTGTAAACATTTTCCAAATTTTATTAATTTCATTTCATTTCTTAAAGTCTACAAAACTGTTAATCAACATTAAGCAAATATACAAAATCTTGACGTACAGAATAATGGAGCGAATATTAGAAACGATACTACTAAATCTACAAGCTAAAATGTACTATACAAATTTTCTTTAAAATATAAGACATGCAAAGTATATATTTCTGAAGTTAAAAAATATCGGATCAAACACTCTTCGAACATACTTCGAACGCTCATTATTACGTATATTACCAAACCAATGCATACAATATAATATATAAACTAAGCCAACGAAAGGCGCAGAGACTGGAGAACATGGGGTCCCCGAGCGTGCAGTACGCTTCAGCATCGTTGCGAACACCAACTCCCTCCGCTTGTCCCAATGCCATCTCGAACGGTGAGACTGCAACCAGAAAATATCCATATATACATCAAGATAGTAATGCAATTTCTATTCTTGCAGCACCGACGTAATACGCGGTGCTCCGTAATCGCTCGAGATTCCATATAGTTGTTGAAATTTCTACGCATTTGGTAGATAAAACGTTGCGAGAAATCCTCTTGTCACAGTTAGGTCTTCCAAACCTGATCGCTTGCATTTTTCCCGCTACTTCAGCGTTGCAACGTTATTTTTATTTCTGCCAACTTAGACACGACATCGTCTGAACTGCCCAATTCAGGACACGATGGCTCCTCCCGGGGATTCTGTTGAGACGATCCCGGATTTTCCGTGTCCTCACCATTGTAGAGCTCATAATTTGTATAATTTACCTTCTTCTTCAAGCATTGTTTTTTAAATTTCTGCCATTTTGAAGCTGCTGATAATCGCCGGATGCGTAAATCATTTTTAGCTTTGGAAAGAGCGCACGTCAGCATTGCTTCAATCCGTAAATCGCGTCTGCGCTTTCGGCGACACTTTGATCTTTTGCGGCGAACTTCGTCAATCCAAGTTAGTAACCGTTCAGTTTCTGGCTTGTCGGCGTTAGTTTTCGAAAGTCCCTTCTTTGTCCTCGCCATGCTTTCTCAATTATTTCACCTAATTATTGAGTAAGTAAAAAGTATACCAACCTGTATCCGGCTCCTGTTTGTTGTAGAACAATACAGAAGAGATTCACACAACTGCACACAAAGGATTTGAAACCACCGAGCAAAACACCCTCCTCACAGCACAGTCGTAAGATGACTAAGGGAAGTCTACGCTGCGCGTCTGAAGTCCGCTGTCTATACCCCCTCCTCTGTCTTTATGACGTAGTCTTACGCGCGAAAATGGAAACTAGTTCCGTGTAAAATCTTACGTTGGCCTTACATTCTCAGAAATTTTGAAAAATTCTTTAATCCAATTAATTTTTAAATATATGTGCGACAATTTTAATGCTAAATTTTATATATTTTGTACATTATATTAAAATTCTTCATTTACAGGAAATAATCAATAGCGTATGAAGGTGTACTGCACGTATTATTTGGCACGTACATTAATGTTGATGCAAGAATAATTATTCCAATGATTTTAGGTTACACACATAATAGATAAAGTAGGCTGTAGACTATGAAATTCGTATGAAATAAGCAGAGAATAGTAACTAAATAAATGTATATGTATATCGAACATAAATCTTGTAAAAATAATATATTAAATTACATTCAAATCAAATATATAAACAAGATCTGTTGACTTTTAATTATTTTTTTGAAGCACTAGTATCAAATAAAATTGCGTCATATAAAAATGTCATCCCGAAACACAGTTTAACGTGATACAATTGTATTACTTTAATTTAAGCAGAAAATATCTAATCATATTTAACAATTTTGAAAAACATACCTCTACTAAACTATCATTATCTTTTCCTATACCATCGGCAAGGCCCTGAACAGCAAGCAGTTCAGCGGTTGTTAAATAACTAGCCAATTGTTCTCGAACTACATTTACTTCTCCCTGATACATAAAATCAACCAATGCAGCCTAATCATCGAATTTTACATTATTATTATATATTATAACAGGATGCTGACATGGATTTTCGTAAAATAGAATAAGTATCATTTACAAAATATATGTTAACAGTAACAAATTATTAAATTCTTAATTTCACTTTACCTTAAATAAATCTCTAAAATATGTACTACATGCAGATAATAGCAGTTTGTCTGCTCTTATTCCTTTTTCCTTCGCAGCTTAAATTTACATCAACGAGATCTTCTTCGGTTCTCAGCGTATCAAAAGCACAAGTAATATGTTTTAAGTAATTATTCCACCTAAGAGAAAACTGTTTAATCCGTAAAACAATTATATTAAATTTGCAATTTTCAATCTGAAAAACATTTGACTTCAATGAGTATATTTTGATTTTTACCTGCCGGAAAACTGATGGAACAAAAATTTGTTACAACTATCATGTACTTATGTAATTAAAACAAGACAAAGCTTTTATAAATATAAAAATTGTCATAAATATTTTGACGCAACGCATTTGAACATTTTATGACTCATTGTATTAACACCACATTATTTCTTTTTTTGCGAGTATAATAAAAGCAATAATATTTAAACAATACATACTTGTTTAGATGCCTTTCGCAATATGACTTTCCCATAGAGCAGGTGGCTTATTACAAAATTCACGTCATAAATGTAATTTTCTTCAACTTCCAAAGCAAAAGTTATAAGTGTCCACCCAGGAATACCCAACATTTTGAAACACTTAAATAATACAAATTTCATATTTGGGTATTACATATTTCTAACAATTGAACACTACCATGCTTACCATGCTTTCATTAGCATGCTTAAAATGACTTTATATTGAAATTATTTGTATGGTATGCCCATTTCCTTATCACCCTTTATTTTTCTTTCTCCTTCTGCAGAAGAGTTAAGACTATTTGTATCCTCCCTATATTTGTCTATTATACATCCTACATACTTTCGCAAATAACAAAAAATAGCAAGGTCAGATATAGCTTCAATGTATACGGTCATCACAATGAAATGTGAATTACCTTCGGCAGATCTAAAATATTAAACGTGAAACGATGATCTTAATTTGGAATAGATTATAGATACACAATCTGTTCGTTTTTTCCTTTCTTAGCAATGATCTGTTCCATTGTCAAACAAGTATTTCACTCCGTAGCCGGATGAAATGCAAATTTATATCGTATTATGCTTATCATTATACTGCAAGTACTTTGAATCACTGAAATTGCAGAACCATTTCCTGTTATTGAATGCAAAACATACAGCACGAACACGTTTTCCATTATCAAAAAACGCCATACAAATGTCTCATCCATTGTATTAAAGTGATAAGAGATAGACACAGCACCAAGCCTGCAGCTTATAATACAACAATTTGCACCAGTTTCTCAATTTTCCCCAATTATATTCAATGTTTACAATAATTATCCTTCATATAAAATTGTTACCTTTATCCAGTGCATACCACCTCTCTCCCCCTCTTTAAAAATATGACCTTTTTCAACTTAATGTCTCCCAAAAACGGATTTAGCAGAAAGTATACGACATATATAACGATCCAATTAGAAACTACCAGAGCATGTGTATTTTAAGCGGATCTTTAAACGTCGATTAAACGCGTTCTCTATCCAATCCTGGCTGAAACATAATTACTCGCACCCCCAGTAACCCACCTCTAAGTCATTCCAATCAACGTACCATGCAAACACGAATCCAACGCGTTCCAGGAATACAAACAACTGCCTGTAGCTGTTTAGCTGTACGCGACGAGTATAATTATTTCGGGTACTCCTCCAGTACAAAACAGACACCCAAACGACATTATTTCAACACAAAAATATTTAAAACAATAGTTATAAAAGCATGATACTTAATACCGCGCTTGACATCAGGTATAATAAAAATAAATTTCTTCAAAAAAATTTCAAGTTAAATCTTAAGCTTGTGTAATTATATCAAACTTGTTCAATTGACAATGAGCAATTTCCATCGTGTTTTGACAACTGACTCATCGCTGATGTATTTCCTCGGAATCGAAAAAGGAATGTGCATAATTTTGTCCTCCGTCAACACTCAAAATATTATCTGCATGCTATACTCAGGGATTCAATTTTATATTACGTTGCCTCATGTTCCATCACTGCTTTCCTACTATCAGTCACTTGAACGGTAATATAAACCAGTCTTTTATTTCCTATACTATTCCGCATACCATTTATCAGGAACAATACATTTTATTTGTTAATCTAACTAGATGCGAAGTTCCTCATTTGTCCTAATATCAATCAATGAATAAGTGAATTGAAATCTGTGAAAATAATGTAAAATCGGAAAATAAGGATAGAAATCTTTTCCCGATTACTTACAATTTATTAATATTAAATTGAATATACAAATATAAATTGGACAGGAAACGATATTTATTTAACGGAAACTAAATGCAATACTCGTATCTATATCAAATAACTTTACAGTTATTTGACCACTCTCGTCACAACGAATCTAACACACACACACTCTCTCTCTCTCTAACAACTCTATCAATTCTCACGACTCTACTCTTCGACGACTCGATACCTCTAACGACTCTACTCTTCGACGACTCAATTAGCTCTGATTCTCGCAACACGCACACTTTTCGACTCGCCTTGCGTAGCGAAACCGTCCTTCTTCTAACGTTGTCTATTGTTTCCCTCATACCTATGTAAGAACTACCAACTACGTGCCTTTATTCACGTAGGCACTCTTGCATGTAAACGAAGTACAGAAACACGACGTACACGGTTTCTCTATTTTCAACTGATTTCTAATTCGAATTACTTTACGATATTACAATAAGTATCTAGTAATACGACTTCCGAACCTACGTAATTATTGCAATGATTGTTAAATTTCAAAGCAATTTCCTATCCATGTTAAACATATTACGTATATGTGCGTGTCTATTATTTCGATTAGTTGCTCTACTTGCGGTAGTTCGCCATTCTGGACCATCTAGACTCAACAAAGATGCATTCAATTTACTCCATACCTCAAAAAGCTCTGTAGCGGCATAAGAGTTAGAATTTGCTTCAAACCATGTTGTTGTTTTGCTTCGGAATATCGAGAGGAATTGTAAGGAATTATAAACTCCGGGGAAAACAATGGTGCCGCTACGTGTAACCGTAAAACAAGACGAATTTGTATCTTTTGACCTTCTTCTGACGATTATGACTAAACGAACGTGATCGCAAACGATTCAGTATAAACTGTGACTAAACGTCTGTATAGATATCGTTTCGCGACAAGATCTGTTTTAAATACACTAACGAGTACACATATTGGTAGTCTCATTATTCGATCCCCTACAGCTCTTATTAAGGAAGATAGAGGCCTGTGACATTATTCAGCTTGGCCAACATTGAACAGGGCATATTGATAAGCCAGAGTAACTAACATACAACCTTTTTTTTTTTTTTTTTTTTTACGTGGAGAAATCCTCATGGACACTCCGCTGTTGCAGTAATTGCGTAACAGCAGAGTAGTGTCGGACTCTTACCGACTAAAACTCCACGATGACCACCCGACGCGTATGACAGAGGTGCTCCAGGATTCTCTTATGAATTAACTTCAGTTGCACCCCCTTCACGCGTTCTCTAGTTCTAGCCAGTCCTAATATTTCCTGACTATTGAATTGGCGTTAGGGGGGGCCATTACCCCTAGCGCTGTCTCTCCTTATTGATATTCACCGGAGGCTTGTCTTGTGTGCTTCGACAACTCCCATACAACCTGGTGGTACAAGCTATGAAAAAACTTTCCCGGACATGAGAAAACACATTTGCCCAGATAACGTACGAAAGGTATTAGAGCCCACCAAATAAGATTTGCTACAATTAGCTGTAGTTCGTCACAATAAGCCTATGAGTATCGCGCGTCAGACGATTTTCGAATTAGTTGATGCTTGGATGTTCAAGATACGGAAGTGTGGAGAGATGAGACGTTTATGTACAACTTGATCATGGTGCAACCCATTCGTCAGCCAGAAAACTTCATGCACGATTTTCTAAAAAGAAACACATTTCCCCCCTTCCTTATGCCGTACCAATCCTCTCTCGTCGCTCCTTATCTCATACACAGACAGGCCAAATAATGTTGCCGATGACGGCCAACAGCCTGGGTACATGTACGGGTCTCTTGCCTGCGACAGAATTTTGTTATGTGTAGTATGCGGGGCAGAAAAGCACTTTTGCCATTAATATGAACTAGAAGATTGCAGAAAAATTGTAAACATTTTCCAAATTTTATTAATTTCATTTCATTTCTTAAAGTCTACAAAACTGTTAATCAATATTAAGCAAATATACAAAATCTTGACGTACAGAATAGTGGAGCGAATATTAGAAACGATACTACTAAATCTACAAGCTAAAATGTACTATACAAATTTTCTTTAAAATATAAGACATGCAAAGTATATATTTCTGAAATTAAAAAATATCGGATCAAACACTCTTCGAACATACTTCGAACGCTCATTATTACGTATATTACCAAACCAATGCATACAATATAATATATAAACTAAGCCAACGAAAGGCGCAGAGACTGGAGAACATGGGGTCCCCGAGCGTGCAGTACGCTTCAGCATCGTTGCGAACACCAACTCCCTCCGCTTGTCCCAATGCCATCTCGAACGGTGAGACTGCAACCAGAAAATATCCATATATACATCAAGATAGTAATGCAATTTCTATTCTTGCAGCACCGACGTAATACGCGGTGCTCCGTAATCGCTCGAGATTCCATATAGTTGTTGAAATTTCTACGCATTTGGTAGATAAAACGTTGCGAGAAATCCTCTTGTCACAGTTAGGTCTTCCAAACCTGATCGCTTGCATTTTTCCCGCTACTTCAGCGTTGCAACGTTACTTTTATTTCTGCCAACTTAGACACGACATCGTCTGAACTGCCCAATTCAGGACACGATGGCTCCTCCCGGGGATTCTGTTGAGACGATCCCGGATTTTCCGTGTCCTCACCATTGTAGAGCTCATAATTTGTATAATTTACCTTCTTCTTCAAGCATTGTTTTTTAAATTTCTGCCATTTTGAAGCTGCTGATAATCGCCGGATGCGTAAATCATTTTTAGCTTTGGAAAGAGCGCACGTCAGCATTGCTTCAATCCGTAAATCGCGTCTGCGCTTTCGGCGACACTTTGATCTTTTGCGGCGAACTTCGTCAATCCAAGTTAGTAACCGTTCAGTTTCTGGCTTGTCGGCGTTAGTTTTCGAAAGTCCCTTCTTTGTCCTCGCCATGCTTTCTCAATTATTTCACCTAATTATTGAGTAAGTAAAAAGTATACCAACCTGTATCCGGCTCCTGTTTGTTGTAGAACAATACAGAAGAGATTCACACAACTGCACACAAAGGATTTGAAACCACCGAGCAAAACACCCTCCTCACAGCACAGTCGTAAGATGACTAAGGGAAGTCTACGCTGCGCGTCTGAAGTCCGCTGTCTATACCCCCTCCTCTGTCTTTATGACGTAGTCTTACGCGCGAAAATGGAAACTAGTTCCGTGTAAAATCTTACGTTGGCCTTACATTCTCAGAAATTTTGAAAAATTCTTTAATCCAATTAATTTTTAAATATATGTGCGACAATTTTAATGCTAAATTTTATATATTTTGTACATTATATTAAAATTCTTCATTTACAGGAAATAATCAATAGCGTATGAAGGTGTACTGCACGTATTATTTGGCACGTACATTAATGTTGATGCAAGAATAATTATTCCAATGATTTTAGGTTACACACATAATAGATAAAGTAGGCTGTAGACTATGAAATTCGTATGAAATAAGCAGAGAATAGTAACTAAATAAATGTATATGTATATCGAACATAAATCTTGTAAAAATAATATATTAAATTACATTCAAATCAAATATATAAACAAGATCTGTTGACTTTTAATTATTTTTTTGAAGCACTAGTATCAAATAAAATTGCGTCATATAAAAATGTCATCCCGAAACACAGTTTAACGTGATACAATTGTATTACTTTAATTTAAGCAGAAAATATCTAATCATATTTAACAATTTTGAAAAACATACCTCTACTAAACTATCATTATCTTTTCCTATACCATCGGCAAGGCCCTGAACAGCAAGCAGTTCAGCGGTTGTTAAATAACTAGCCAATTGTTCTCGAACTACATTTACTTCTCCCTGATACATAAAATCAACCAATGCAGCCTAATCATCGAATTTTACATTATTATTATATATTATAACAGGATGCTGACATGGATTTTCGTAAAATAGAATAAGTATCATTTACAAAATATATGTTAACAGTAACAAATTATTAAATTCTTAATTTCACTTTACCTTAAATAAATCTCTAAAATATGTACTACATGCAGATAATAGCAGTTTGTCTGCTCTTATTCCTTTTTCCTTCGCAGCTTAAATTTACATCAACGAGATCTTCTTCGGTTCTCAGCGTATCAAAAGCACAAGTAATATGTTTTAAGTAATTATTCCACCTAAGAGAAAACTGTTTAATCCGTAAAACAATTATATTAAATTTGCAATTTTCAATCTGAAAAACATTTGACTTCAATGAGTATATTTTGATTTTTACCTGCCGGAAAACTGATGGAACAAAAATTTGTTACAACTATCATGTACTTATGTAATTAAAACAAGACAAAGCTTTTATAAATATAAAAATTGTCATAAATATTTTGACGCAACGCATTTGAACATTTTATGACTCATTGTATTAACACCACATTATTTCTTTTTTTGCGAGTATAATAAAAGCAATAATATTTAAACAATACATACTTGTTTAGATGCCTTTCGCAATATGACTTTCCCATAGAGCAGGTGGCTTATTACAAAATTCACGTCATAAATGTAATTTTCTTCAACTTCCAAAGCAAAAGTTATAAGTGTCCACCCAGGAATACCCAACATTTTGAAACACTTAAATAATACAAATTTCATATTTGGGTATTACATATTTCTAACAATTGAACACTACCATGCTTACCATGCTTTCATTAGCATGCTTAAAATGACTTTATATTGAAATTATTTGTATGGTATGCCCATTTCCTTATCACCCTTTATTTTTCTTTCTCCTTCTGCAGAAGAGTTAAGACTATTTGTATCCTCCCTATATTTGTCTATTATACATCCTACATACTTTCGCAAATAACAAAAAATAGCAAGGTCAGATATAGCTTCAATGTATACGGTCATCACAATGAAATGTGAATTACCTTCGGCAGATCTAAAATATTAAACGTGAAACGATGATCTTAATTTGGAATAGATTATAGATACACAATCTGTTCGTTTTTTCCTTTCTTAGCAATGATCTGTTCCATTGTCAAACAAGTATTTCACTCCGTAGCCGGATGAAATGCAAATTTATATCGTATTATGCTTATCATTATACTGCAAGTACTTTGAATCACTGAAATTGCAGAACCATTTCCTGTTATTGAATGCAAAACATACAGCACGAACACGTTTTCCATTATCAAAAAACGCCATACAAATGTCTCATCCATTGTATTAAAGTGATAAGAGATAGACACAGCACCAAGCCTGCAGCTTATAATACAACAATTTGCACCAGTTTCTCAATTTTCCCCAATTATATTCAATGTTTACAATAATTATCCTTCATATAAAATTGTTACCTTTATCCAATGCATACCACCTCTCTCCCCCTCTTTAAAAATATGACCTTTTTCAACTTAATGTCTCCCAAAAACGGATTTAGCAGAAAGTATACGACATATATAACGATCCAATTAGAAACTACCAGAGCATGTGTATTTTAAGCGGATCTTTAAACGTCGATTAAACGCGTTCTCTATCCAATCCTGGCTGAAACATAATTACTCGCACCCCCAGTAACCCACCTCTAAGTCATTCCAATCAACGTACCATGCAAACACGAATCCAACGCGTTCCAGGAATACAAACAACTGCCTGTAGCTGTTTAGCTGTACGCGACGAGTATAATTATTTCGGGTACTCCTCCAGTACAAAACAGACACCCAAACGACATTATTTCAACACAAAAATATTTAAAACAATAGTTATAAAAGCATGATACTTAATACCGCGCTTGACATCAGGTATAATAAAAATAAATTTCTTCAAAAAAATTTCAAGTTAAATCTTAAGCTTGTGTAATTATATCAAACTTGTTCAATTGACAATGAGCAATTTCCATCGTGTTTTGACAACTGACTCATCGCTGATGTATTTCCTCGGAATCGAAAAAGGAATGTGCATAATTTTGTCCTCCGTCAACACTCAAAATATTATCTGCATGCTATACTCAGGGATTCAATTTTATATTACGTTGCCTCATGTTCCATCACTGCTTTCCTACTATCAGTCACTTGAACGGTAATATAAACCAGTCTTTTATTTCCTATACTATTCCGCATACCATTTATCAGGAACAATACATTTTATTTGTTAATCTAACTAGATGCGAAGTTCCTCATTTGTCCTAATATCAATCAATGAATAAGTGAATTGAAATCTGTGAAAATAATGTAAAATCGGAAAATAAGGATAGAAATCTTTTCCCGATTACTTACAATTTATTAATATTAAATTGAATATACAAATATAAATTGGACAGGAAACGATATTTATTTAACGGAAACTAAATGCAATACTCGTATCTATATCAAATAACTTTACAGTTATTTGACCACTCTCGTCACAACGAATCTAACACACACACACTCTCTCTCTCTCTCTCTGACAACTCTATCAATTCTCACGACTCTACTCTTCGACGACTCGATACCTCTAACGACTCTACTCTTCGACGACTCAATTAGCTCTGATTCTCGCAACACGCACACTTTTCGACTCGCCTTGCGTAGCGAAACCGTCCTTCTTCTAACGTTGTCTATTGTTTCCCTCATACCTATGTAAGAACTACCAACTACGTGCCTTTATTCACGTAGGCACTCTTGCATGTAAACGAAGTACAGAAACACGACGTACACGGTTTCTCCATTTTCAACTGATTTCTAATTCGAATTACTTTACGATATTACAATAAGTATCTAGTAATACGACTTCCGAACCTACGTAATTATTGCAATGATTGTTAAATTTCAAAGCAATTTCCTATCCATGTTAAACATATTACGTATATGTGCGTGTCTATTATTTCGATTAGTTGCTCTACTTGCGGTAGTTCGCCATTCTGGACCATCTAGACTCAACAAAGATGCATTCAATTTACTCCATACCTCAAAAAGCTCTGTAGCGGCATAAGAGTTAGAATTTGCTTCAAACCATGTTGTTGTTTTGCTTCGGAATATCGAGAGGAATTGTAAGGAATTATAAACTCCGGGGAAAACAATGGCGCCGCTACGTGTAACCGTAAAACAAGACGAATTTGTATCTTTTGACCTTCTTCTGACGATTATGACTAAACGAACGTGATCGCAAACGATTCAGTATAAACTGTGACTAAACGTCTGTATAGATATCGTTTCGCGACAAGATCTGTTTTAAATACACTAACGAGTACACATATTGGTAGTCTCATTATTCGATCCCCTACAGCTCTTATTAAGGAAGATAGAGGCCTGTGACATTATTCAGCTTGGCCAACATTGAACAGGGCATATTGAAAAGCCAGAGTAACTAACATACAACCTTTTTTTTTTTTTTTTTTTTTTACGTGGAGAAATCCTCATGGACACTCCGCTGTTGCAGTAATTGCGTAACAGCAGAGTAGTGTCGGACTCTTACCGACTAAAACTCCACGATGACCACCCGACGCGTATGACAGAGGTGCTCCAGGATTCTCTTATGAATTAACTTCAGTTGCACCCCCTTCACGCGTTCTCTAGTTCTAGCCAGTCCTAATATTTCCTGACTATTGAATTGGCGTTAGGGGGGGCCATTACCCCTAGCGCTGTCTCTCCTTATTGATATTCACCGGAGGCTTGTCTTGTGTGCTTCGACAACTCCCATACAACCTGGTGGTACAAGCTATGAAAAAACTTTCCCGGACATGAGAAAACACATTTGCCCAGATAACGTACGAAAGGTATTAGAGCCCACCAAATAAGATTTGCTACAATTAGCTGTAGTTCGTCACAATAAGCCTATGAGTATCGCGCGTCAGACGATTTTCGAATTAGTTGATGCTTGGATGTTCAAGATACGGAAGTGTGGAGAGATGAGACGTTTATGTACAACTTGATCATGGTGCAACCCATTCGTCAGCCAGAAAACTTCATGCACGATTTTCTAAAAAGAAACACATTTCCCCCCTTCCTTATGCCGTACCAATCCTCTCTCGTCGCTCCTTATCTCATACACAGACAGGCCAAATAATGTTGCCGATGACGGCCAACAGCCTGGGTACATGTACGGGTCTCTTGCCTGCGACAGAATTTTGTTATGTGTAGTATGCGGGGCAGAAAAGCACTTTTGCCATTAATATGAACTAGAAGATTGCAGAAAAATTGTAAACATTTTCCAAATTTTATTAATTTCATTTCATTTCTTAAAGTCTACAAAACTGTTAATCAACATTAAGCAAATATACAAAATCTTGACGTACAGAATAGTGGAGCGAATATTAGAAACGATACTACTAAATCTACAAGCTAAAATGTACTATACAAATTTTCTTTAAAATATAAGACATGCAAAGTATATATTTCTGAAATTAAAAAATATCGGATCAAACACTCTTCGAACATACTTCGAACGCTCATTATTACGTATATTACCAAACCAATGCATACAATATAATATATAAACTAAGCCAACGAAAGGCGCAGAGACTGGAGAACATGGGGTCCCCGAGCGTGCAGTACGCTTCAGCATCGTTGCGAACACCAACTCCCTCCGCTTGTCCCAATGCCATCTCGAACGGTGAGACTGCAACCAGAAAATATCCATATATACATCAAGATAGTAATGCAATTTCTATTCTTGCAGCACCGACGTAATACGCGGTGCTCCGTAATCGCTCGAGATTCCATATAGTTGTTGAAATTTCTACGCATTTGGTAGATAAAACGTTGCGAGAAATCCTCTTGTCACAGTTAGGTCTTCCAAACCTGATCGCTTGCATTTTTCCCGCTACTTCAGCGTTGCAACGTTATTTTTATTTCTGCCAACTTAGACACGACATCGTCTGAACTGCCCAATTCAGGACACGATGGCTCCTCCCGGGGATTCTGTTGAGACGATCCCGGATTTTCCGTGTCCTCACCATTGTAGAGCTCATAATTTGTATAATTTACCTTCTTCTTCAAGCATTGTTTTTTAAATTTCTGCCATTTTGAAGCTGCTGATAATCGCCGGATGCGTAAATCATTTTTAGCTTTGGAAAGAGCGCACGTCAGCATTGCTTCAATCCGTAAATCGCGTCTGCGCTTTCGGCGACACTTTGATCTTTTGCGGCGAACTTCGTCAATCCAAGTTAGTAACCGTTCAGTTTCTGGCTTGTCGGCGTTAGTTTTCGAAAGTCCCTTCTTTGTCCTCGCCATGCTTTCTCAATTATTTCACCTAATTATTGAGTAAGTAAAAAGTATACCAACCTGTATCCGGCTCCTGTTTGTTGTAGAACAATACAGAAGAGATTCACACAACTGCACACAAAGGATTTGAAACCACCGAGCAAAACACCCTCCTCACAGCACAGTCGTAAGATGACTAAGGGAAGTCTACGCTGCGCGTCTGAAGTACGCTGTCTATACCCCCTCCTCTGTCTTTATGACGTAGTCTTACGCGCGAAAATGGAAACTAGTTCCGTGTAAAATCTTACGTTGGCCTTACATTCTCAGAAATTTTGAAAAATTCTTTAATCCAATTAATTTTTAAATATATGTGCGACAATTTTAATGCTAAATTTTATATATTTTGTACATTATATTAAAATTCTTCATTTACAGGAAATAATCAATAGCGTATGAAGGTGTACTGCACGTATTATTTGGCACGTACATTAATGTTGATGCAAGAATAATTATTCCAATGATTTTAGGTTACACACATAATAGATAAAGTAGGCTGTAGACTATGAAATTCGTATGAAATAAGCAGAGAATAGTAACTAAATAAATGTATATGTATATCGAACATAAATCTTGTAAAAATAATATATTAAATTACATTCAAATCAAATATATAAACAAGATCTGTTGACTTTTAATTATTTTTTTGAAGCACTAGTATCAAATAAAATTGCGTCATATAAAAATGTCATCCCGAAACACAGTTTAACGTGATACAATTGTATTACTTTAATTTAAGCAGAAAATATCTAATCATATTTAACAATTTTGAAAAACATACCTCTACTAAACTATCATTATCTTTTCCTATACCATCGGCAAGGCCCTGAACAGCAAGCAGTTCAGCGGTTGTTAAATAACTAGCCAATTGTTCTCGAACTACATTTACTTCTCCCTGATACATAAAATCAACCAATGCAGCCTAATCATCGAATTTTACATTATTATTATATATTATAACAGGATGCTGACATGGATTTTCGTAAAATAGAATAAGTATCATTTACAAAATATATGTTAACAGTAACAAATTATTAAATTCTTAATTTCACTTTACCTTAAATAAATCTCTAAAATATGTACTACATGCAGATAATAGCAGTTTGTCTGCTCTTATTCCTTTTTCCTTCGCAGCTTAAATTTACATCAACGAGATCTTCTTCGGTTCTCAGCGTATCAAAAGCACAAGTAATATGTTTTAAGTAATTATTCCACCTAAGAGAAAACTGTTTAATCCGTAAAACAATTATATTAAATTTGCAATTTTCAATCTGAAAAACATTTGACTTCAATGAGTATATTTTGATTTTTACCTGCCGGAAAACTGATGGAACAAAAATTTGTTACAACTATCATGTACTTATGTAATTAAAACAAGACAAAGCTTTTATAAATATAAAAATTGTCATAAATATTTTGACGCAACGCATTTGAACATTTTATGACTCATTGTATTAACACCACATTATTTCTTTTTTTGCGAGTATAATAAAAGCAATAATATTTAAACAATACATACTTGTTTAGATGCCTTTCGCAATATGACTTTCCCATAGAGCAGGTGGCTTATTACAAAATTCACGTCATAAATGTAATTTTCTTCAACTTCCAAAGCAAAAGTTATAAGTGTCCACCCAGGAATACCCAACATTTTGAAACACTTAAATAATACAAATTTCATATTTGGGTATTACATATTTCTAACAATTGAACACTACCATGCTTACCATGCTTTCATTAGCATGCTTAAAATGACTTTATATTGAAATTATTTGTATGGTATGCCCATTTCCTTATCACCCTTTATTTTTCTTTCTCCTTCTGCAGAAGAGTTAAGACTATTTGTATCCTCCCTATATTTGTCTATTATACATCCTACATACTTTCGCAAATAACAAAAAATAGCAAGGTCAGATATAGCTTCAATGTATACGGTCATCACAATGAAATGTGAATTACCTTCGGCAGATCTAAAATATTAAACGTGAAACGATGATCTTAATTTGGAATAGATTATAGATACACAATCTGTTCGTTTTTTCCTTTCTTAGCAATGATCTGTTCCATTGTCAAACAAGTATTTCACTCCGTAGCCGGATGAAATGCAAATTTATATCGTATTATGCTTATCATTATACTGCAAGTACTTTGAATCACTGAAATTGCAGAACCATTTCCTGTTATTGAATGCAAAACATACAGCACGAACACGTTTTCCATTATCAAAAAACGCCATACAAATGTCTCATCCATTGTATTAAAGTGATAAGAGATAGACACAGCACCAAGCCTGCAGCTTATAATACAACAATTTGCACCAGTTTCTCAATTTTCCCCAATTATATTCAATGTTTACAATAATTATCCTTCATATAAAATTGTTACCTTTATCCAATGCATACCACCTCTCTCCCCCTCTTTAAAAATATGACCTTTTTCAACTTAATGTCTCCCAAAAACGGATTTAGCAGAAAGTATACGACATATATAACGATCCAATTAGAAACTACCAGAGCATGTGTATTTTAAGCGGATCTTTAAACGTCGATTAAACGCGTTCTCTATCCAATCCTGGCTGAAACATAATTACTCGCACCCCCAGTAACCCACCTCTAAGTCATTCCAATCAACGTACCATGCAAACACGAATCCAACGCGTTCCAGGAATACAAACAACTGCCTGTAGCTGTTTAGCTGTACGCGACGAGTATAATTATTTCGGGTACTCCTCCAGTACAAAACAGACACCCAAACGACATTATTTCAACACAAAAATATTTAAAACAATAGTTATAAAAGCATGATACTTAATACCGCGCTTGACATCAGGTATAATAAAAATAAATTTCTTCAAAAAAATTTCAAGTTAAATCTTAAGCTTGTGTAATTATATCAAACTTGTTCAATTGACAATGAGCAATTTCCATCGTGTTTTGACAACTGACTCATCGCTGATGTATTTCCTCGGAATCGAAAAAGGAATGTGCATAATTTTGTCCTCCGTCAACACTCAAAATATTATCTGCATGCTATACTCAGGGATTCAATTTTATATTACGTTGCCTCATGTTCCATCACTGCTTTCCTACTATCAGTCACTTGAACGGTAATATAAACCAGTCTTTTATTTCCTATACTATTCCGCATACCATTTATCAGGAACAATACATTTTATTTGTTAATCTAACTAGATGCGAAGTTCCTCATTTGTCCTAATATCAATCAATGAATAAGTGAATTGAAATCTGTGAAAATAATGTAAAATCGGAAAATAAGGATAGAAATCTTTTCCCGATTACTTACAATTTATTAATATTAAATTGAATATACAAATATAAATTGGACAGGAAACGATATTTATTTAACGGAAACTAAATGCAATACTCGTATCTATATCAAATAACTTTACAGTTATTTGACCACTCTCGTCACAACGAATCTAACACACACACACTCTCTCTCTCTCTCTCTGACAACTCTATCAATTCTCACGACTCTACTCTTCGACGACTCGATACCTCTAACGACTCTACTCTTCGACGACTCAATTAGCTCTGATTCTCGCAACACGCACACTTTTCGACTCGCCTTGCGTAGCGAAACCGTCCTTCTTCTAACGTTGTCTATTGTTTCCCTCATACCTATGTAAGAACTACCAACTACGTGCCTTTATTCACGTAGGCACTCTTGCATGTAAACGAAGTACAGAAACACGACGTACACGGTTTCTCCATTTTCAACTGATTTCTAATTCGAATTACTTTACGATATTACAATAAGTATCTAGTAATACGACTTCCGAACCTACGTAATTATTGCAATGATTGTTAAATTTCAAAGCAATTTCCTATCCATGTTAAACATATTACGTATATGTGCGTGTCTATTATTTCGATTAGTTGCTCTACTTGCGGTAGTTCGCCATTCTGGACCATCTAGACTCAACAAAGATGCATTCAATTTACTCCATACCTCAAAAAGCTCTGTAGCGGCATAAGAGTTAGAATTTGCTTCAAACCATGTTGTTGTTTTGCTTCGGAATATCGAGAGGAATTGTAAGGAATTATAAACTCCGGGGAAAACAATGGCGCCGCTACGTGTAACCGTAAAACAAGACGAATTTGTATCTTTTGACCTTCTTCTGACGATTATGACTAAACGAACGTGATCGCAAACGATTCAGTATAAACTGTGACTAAACGTCTGTATAGATATCGTTTCGCGACAAGATCTGTTTTAAATACACTAACGAGTACACATATTGGTAGTCTCATTATTCGATCCCCTACAGCTCTTATTAAGGAAGATAGAGGCCTGTGACATTATTCAGCTTGGCCAACATTGAACAGGGCATATTGAAAAGCCAGAGTAACTAACATACAACCTTTTTTTTTTTTTTTTTTTTTTACGTGGAGAAATCCTCATGGACACTCCGCTGTTGCAGTAATTGCGTAACAGCAGAGTAGTGTCGGACTCTTACCGACTAAAACTCCACGATGACCACCCGACGCGTATGACAGAGGTGCTCCAGGATTCTCTTATGAATTAACTTCAGTTGCACCCCCTTCACGCGTTCTCTAGTTCTAGCCAGTCCTAATATTTCCTGACTATTGAATTGGCGTTAGGGGGGGCCATTACCCCTAGCGCTGTCTCTCCTTATTGATATTCACCGGAGGCTTGTCTTGTGTGCTTCGACAACTCCCATACAACCTGGTGGTACAAGCTATGAAAAAACTTTCCCGGACATGAGAAAACACATTTGCCCAGATAACGTACGAAAGGTATTAGAGCCCACCAAATAAGATTTGCTACAATTAGCTGTAGTTCGTCACAATAAGCCTATGAGTATCGCGCGTCAGACGATTTTCGAATTAGTTGATGCTTGGATGTTCAAGATACGGAAGTGTGGAGAGATGAGACGTTTATGTACAACTTGATCATGGTGCAACCCATTCGTCAGCCAGAAAACTTCATGCACGATTTTCTAAAAAGAAACACATTTCCCCCCTTCCTTATGCCGTACCAATCCTCTCTCGTCGCTCCTTATCTCATACACAGACAGGCCAAATAATGTTGCCGATGACGGCCAACAGCCTGGGTACATGTACGGGTCTCTTGCCTGCGACAGAATTTTGTTATGTGTAGTATGCGGGGCAGAAAAGCACTTTTGCCATTAATATGAACTAGAAGATTGCAGAAAAATTGTAAACATTTTCCAAATTTTATTAATTTCATTTCATTTCTTAAAGTCTACAAAACTGTTAATCAACATTAAGCAAATATACAAAATCTTGACGTACAGAATAGTGGAGCGAATATTAGAAACGATACTACTAAATCTACAAGCTAAAATGTACTATACAAATTTTCTTTAAAATATAAGACATGCAAAGTATATATTTCTGAAATTAAAAAATATCGGATCAAACACTCTTCGAACATACTTCGAACGCTCATTATTACGTATATTACCAAACCAATGCATACAATATAATATATAAACTAAGCCAACGAAAGGCGCAGAGACTGGAGAACATGGGGTCCCCGAGCGTGCAGTACGCTTCAGCATCGTTGCGAACACCAACTCCCTCCGCTTGTCCCAATGCCATCTCGAACGGTGAGACTGCAACCAGAAAATATCCATATATACATCAAGATAGTAATGCAATTTCTATTCTTGCAGCACCGACGTAATACGCGGTGCTCCGTAATCGCTCGAGATTCCATATAGTTGTTGAAATTTCTACGCATTTGGTAGATAAAACGTTGCGAGAAATCCTCTTGTCACAGTTAGGTCTTCCAAACCTGATCGCTTGCATTTTTCCCGCTACTTCAGCGTTGCAACGTTATTTTTATTTCTGCCAACTTAGACACGACATCGTCTGAACTGCCCAATTCAGGACACGATGGCTCCTCCCGGGGATTCTGTTGAGACGATCCCGGATTTTCCGTGTCCTCACCATTGTAGAGCTCATAATTTGTATAATTTACCTTCTTCTTCAAGCATTGTTTTTTAAATTTCTGCCATTTTGAAGCTGCTGATAATCGCCGGATGCGTAAATCATTTTTAGCTTTGGAAAGAGCGCACGTCAGCATTGCTTCAATCCGTAAATCGCGTCTGCGCTTTCGGCGACACTTTGATCTTTTGCGGCGAACTTCGTCAATCCAAGTTAGTAACCGTTCAGTTTCTGGCTTGTCGGCGTTAGTTTTCGAAAGTCCCTTCTTTGTCCTCGCCATGCTTTCTCAATTATTTCACCTAATTATTGAGTAAGTAAAAAGTATACCAACCTGTATCCGGCTCCTGTTTGTTGTAGAACAATACAGAAGAGATTCACACAACTGCACACAAAGGATTTGAAACCACCGAGCAAAACACCCTCCTCACAGCACAGTCGTAAGATGACTAAGGGAAGTCTACGCTGCGCGTCTGAAGTACGCTGTCTATACCCCCTCCTCTGTCTTTATGACGTAGTCTTACGCGCGAAAATGGAAACTAGTTCCGTGTAAAATCTTACGTTGGCCTTACATTCTCAGAAATTTTGAAAAATTCTTTAATCCAATTAATTTTTAAATATATGTGCGACAATTTTAATGCTAAATTTTATATATTTTGTACATTATATTAAAATTCTTCATTTACAGGAAATAATCAATAGCGTATGAAGGTGTACTGCACGTATTATTTGGCACGTACATTAATGTTGATGCAAGAATAATTATTCCAATGATTTTAGGTTACACACATAATAGATAAAGTAGGCTGTAGACTATGAAATTCGTATGAAATAAGCAGAGAATAGTAACTAAATAAATGTATATGTATATCGAACATAAATCTTGTAAAAATAATATATTAAATTACATTCAAATCAAATATATAAACAAGATCTGTTGACTTTTAATTATTTTTTTGAAGCACTAGTATCAAATAAAATTGCGTCATATAAAAATGTCATCCCGAAACACAGTTTAACGTGATACAATTGTATTACTTTAATTTAAGCAGAAAATATCTAATCATATTTAACAATTTTGAAAAACATACCTCTACTAAACTATCATTATCTTTTCCTATACCATCGGCAAGGCCCTGAACAGCAAGCAGTTCAGCGGTTGTTAAATAACTAGCCAATTGTTCTCGAACTACATTTACTTCTCCCTGATACATAAAATCAACCAATGCAGCCTAATCATCGAATTTTACATTATTATTATATATTATAACAGGATGCTGACATGGATTTTCGTAAAATAGAATAAGTATCATTTACAAAATATATGTTAACAGTAACAAATTATTAAATTCTTAATTTCACTTTACCTTAAATAAATCTCTAAAATATGTACTACATGCAGATAATAGCAGTTTGTCTGCTCTTATTCCTTTTTCCTTCGCAGCTTAAATTTACATCAACGAGATCTTCTTCGGTTCTCAGCGTATCAAAAGCACAAGTAATATGTTTTAAGTAATTATTCCACCTAAGAGAAAACTGTTTAATCCGTAAAACAATTATATTAAATTTGCAATTTTCAATCTGAAAAACATTTGACTTCAATGAGTATATTTTGATTTTTACCTGCCGGAAAACTGATGGAACAAAAATTTGTTACAACTATCATGTACTTATGTAATTAAAACAAGACAAAGCTTTTATAAATATAAAAATTGTCATAAATATTTTGACGCAACGCATTTGAACATTTTATGACTCATTGTATTAACACCACATTATTTCTTTTTTTGCGAGTATAATAAAAGCAATAATATTTAAACAATACATACTTGTTTAGATGCCTTTCGCAATATGACTTTCCCATAGAGCAGGTGGCTTATTACAAAATTCACGTCATAAATGTAATTTTCTTCAACTTCCAAAGCAAAAGTTATAAGTGTCCACCCAGGAATACCCAACATTTTGAAACACTTAAATAATACAAATTTCATATTTGGGTATTACATATTTCTAACAATTGAACACTACCATGCTTACCATGCTTTCATTAGCATGCTTAAAATGACTTTATATTGAAATTATTTGTATGGTATGCCCATTTCCTTATCACCCTTTATTTTTCTTTCTCCTTCTGCAGAAGAGTTAAGACTATTTGTATCCTCCCTATATTTGTCTATTATACATCCTACATACTTTCGCAAATAACAAAAAATAGCAAGGTCAGATATAGCTTCAATGTATACGGTCATCACAATGAAATGTGAATTACCTTCGGCAGATCTAAAATATTAAACGTGAAACGATGATCTTAATTTGGAATAGATTATAGATACACAATCTGTTCGTTTTTTCCTTTCTTAGCAATGATCTGTTCCATTGTCAAACAAGTATTTCACTCCGTAGCCGGATGAAATGCAAATTTATATCGTATTATGCTTATCATTATACTGCAAGTACTTTGAATCACTGAAATTGCAGAACCATTTCCTGTTATTGAATGCAAAACATACAGCACGAACACGTTTTCCATTATCAAAAAACGCCATACAAATGTCTCATCCATTGTATTAAAGTGATAAGAGATAGACACAGCACCAAGCCTGCAGCTTATAATACAACAATTTGCACCAGTTTCTCAATTTTCCCCAATTATATTCAATGTTTACAATAATTATCCTTCATATAAAATTGTTACCTTTATCCAATGCATACCACCTCTCTCCCCCTCTTTAAAAATATGACCTTTTTCAACTTAATGTCTCCCAAAAACGGATTTAGCAGAAAGTATACGACATATATAACGATCCAATTAGAAACTACCAGAGCATGTGTATTTTAAGCGGATCTTTAAACGTCGATTAAACGCGTTCTCTATCCAATCCTGGCTGAAACATAATTACTCGCACCCCCAGTAACCCACCTCTAAGTCATTCCAATCAACGTACCATGCAAACACGAATCCAACGCGTTCCAGGAATACAAACAACTGCCTGTAGCTGTTTAGCTGTACGCGACGAGTATAATTATTTCGGGTACTCCTCCAGTACAAAACAGACACCCAAACGACATTATTTCAACACAAAAATATTTAAAACAATAGTTATAAAAGCATGATACTTAATACCGCGCTTGACATCAGGTATAATAAAAATAAATTTCTTCAAAAAAATTTCAAGTTAAATCTTAAGCTTGTGTAATTATATCAAACTTGTTCAATTGACAATGAGCAATTTCCATCGTGTTTTGACAACTGACTCATCGCTGATGTATTTCCTCGGAATCGAAAAAGGAATGTGCATAATTTTGTCCTCCGTCAACACTCAAAATATTATCTGCATGTTATACTCAGGGATTCAATTTTATATTACGTTGCCTCATGTTCCATCACTGCTTTCCTACTATCAGTCACTTGAACGGTAATATAAACCAGTCTTTTATTTCCTATACTATTCCGCATACCATTTATCAGGAACAATACATTTTATTTGTTAATCTAACTAGATGCGAAGTTCCTCATTTGTCCTAATATCAATCAATGAATAAGTGAATTGAAATCTGTGAAAATAATGTAAAATCGGAAAATAAGGATAGAAATCTTTTCCCGATTACTTACAATTTATTAATATTAAATTGAATATACAAATATAAATTGGACAGGAAACGATATTTATTTAACGGAAACTAAATGCAATACTCGTATCTATATCAAATAACTTTACAGTTATTTGACCACTCTCGTCACAACGAATCTAACACACACACACTCTCTCTCTCTCTCTCTGACAACTCTATCAATTCTCACGACTCTACTCTTCGACGACTCGATACCTCTAACGACTCTACTCTTCGACGACTCAATTAGCTCTGATTCTCGCAACACGCACACTTTTCGACTCGCCTTGCGTAGCGAAACCGTCCTTCTTCTAACGTTGTCTATTGTTTCCCTCATACCTATGTAAGAACTACCAACTACGTGCCTTTATTCACGTAGGCACTCTTGCATGTAAACGAAGTACAGAAACACGACGTACACGGTTTCTCTATTTTCAACTGATTTCTAATTCGAATTACTTTACGATATTACAATAAGTATCTAGTAATACGACTTCCGAACCTACGTAATTATTGCAATGATTGTTAAATTTCAAAGCAATTTCCTATCCATGTTAAACATATTACGTATATGTGCGTGTCTATTATTTCGATTAGTTGCTCTACTTGCGGTAGTTCGCCATTCTGGACCATCTAGACTCAACAAAGATGCATTCAATTTACTCCATACCTCAAAAAGCTCTGTAGCGGCATAAGAGTTAGAATTTGCTTCAAACCATGTTGTTGTTTTGCTTCGGAATATCGAGAGGAATTGTAAGGAATTATAAACTCCGGGGAAAACAATGGTGCCGCTACGTGTAACCGTAAAACAAGACGAATTTGTATCTTTTGACCTTCTTCTGACGATTATGACTAAACGAACGTGATCGCAAACGATTCAGTATAAACTGTGACTAAACGTCTGTATAGATATCGTTTCGCGACAAGATCTGTTTTAAATACACTAACGAGTACACATATTGGTAGTCTCATTATTCGATCCCCTACAGCTCTTATTAAGGAAGATAGAGGCCTGTGACATTATTCAGCTTGGCCAACATTGAACAGGGCATATTGATAAGCCAGAGTAACTAACATACAACCTTTTTTTTTTTTTTTTTTTTTTTTACGTGGAGAAATCCTCATGGACACTCCGCTGTTGCAGTAATTGCGTAACAGCAGAGTAGTGTCGGACTCTTACCGACTAAAACTCCACGATGACCACCCGACGCGTATGACAGAGGTGCTCCAGGATTCTCTTATGAATTAACTTCAGTTGCACCCCCTTCACGCGTTCTCTAGTTCTAGCCAGTCCTAATATTTCCTGACTATTGAATTGGCGTTAGGGGGGGCCATTACCCCTAGCGCTGTCTCTCCTTATTGATATTCACCGGAGGCTTGTCTTGTGTGCTTCGACAACTCCCATACAACCTGGTGGTACAAGCTATGAAAAAACTTTCCCGGACATGAGAAAACACATTTGCCCAGATAACGTACGAAAGGTATTAGAGCCCACCAAATAAGATTTGCTACAATTAGCTGTAGTTCGTCACAATACGCCTATGAGTATCGCGCGTCAGACGATTTTCGAATTAGTTGATGCTTGGATGTTCAAGATACGGAAGTGTAGAGAGATGAGACGTTTATGTACAACTTGATCATGGTGCAACCCATTCGTCAGCCAGAAAACTTCATGCACGATTTTCTAAAAAGAAACACATTTCCCCCCTTCCTTATGCCGTACCAATCCTCTCTCGTCGCTCCTTATCTCATACACAGACAGGCCAAATAATGTTGCCGATGACGGCCAACAGCCTGGGTACATGTACGGGTCTCTTGCCTGCGACAGAATTTTGTTATGTGTAGTATGCGGGGCAGAAAAGCACTTTTGCCATTAATATGAACTAGAAGATTGCAGAAAAATTGTAAACATTTTCCAAATTTTATTAATTTCATTTCATTTCTTAAAGTCTACAAAACTGTTAATCAACATTAAGCAAATATACAAAATCTTGACGTACAGAATAATGGAGCGAATATTAGAAACGATACTACTAAATCTACAAGCTAAAATGTACTATACAAATTTTCTTTAAAATATAAGACATGCAAAGTATATATTTCTGAAGTTAAAAAATATCGGATCAAACACTCTTCGAACATACTTCGAACGCTCATTATTACGTATATTACCAAACCAATGCATACAATATAATATATAAACTAAGCCAACGAAAGGCGCAGAGACTGGAGAACATGGGGTCCCCGAGCGTGCAGTACGCTTCAGCATCGTTGCGAACACCAACTCCCTCCGCTTGTCCCAATGCCATCTCGAACGGTGAGACTGCAACCAGAAAATATCCATATATACATCAAGATAGTAATGCAATTTCTATTCTTGCAGCACCGACGTAATACGCGGTGCTCCGTAATCGCTCGAGATTCCATATAGTTGTTGAAATTTCTACGCATTTGGTAGATAAAACGTTGCGAGAAATCCTCTTGTCACAGTTAGGTCTTCCAAACCTGATCGCTTGCATTTTTCCCGCTACTTCAGCGTTGCAACGTTATTTTTATTTCTGCCAACTTAGACACGACATCGTCTGAACTGCCCAATTCAGGACACGATGGCTCCTCCCGGGGATTCTGTTGAGACGATCCCGGATTTTCCGTGTCCTCACCATTGTAGAGCTCATAATTTGTATAATTTACCTTCTTCTTCAAGCATTGTTTTTTAAATTTCTGCCATTTTGAAGCTGCTGATAATCGCCGGATGCGTAAATCATTTTTAGCTTTGGAAAGAGCGCACGTCAGCATTGCTTCAATCCGTAAATCGCGTCTGCGCTTTCGGCGACACTTTGATCTTTTGCGGCGAACTTCGTCAATCCAAGTTAGTAACCGTTCAGTTTCTGGCTTGTCGGCGTTAGTTTTCGAAAGTCCCTTCTTTGTCCTCGCCATGCTTTCTCAATTATTTCACCTAATTATTGAGTAAGTAAAAAGTATACCAACCTGTATCCGGCTCCTGTTTGTTGTAGAACAATACAGAAGAGATTCACACAACTGCACACAAAGGATTTGAAACCACCGAGCAAAACACCCTCCTCACAGCACAGTCGTAAGATGACTAAGGGAAGTCTACGCTGCGCGTCTGAAGTACGCTGTCTATACCCCCTCCTCTGTCTTTATGACGTAGTCTTACGCGCGAAAATGGAAACTAGTTCCGTGTAAAATCTTACGTTGGCCTTACATTCTCAGAAATTTTGAAAAATTCTTTAATCCAATTAATTTTTAAATATATGTGCGACAATTTTAATGCTAAATTTTATATATTTTGTACATTATATTAAAATTCTTCATTTACAGGAAATAATCAATAGCGTATGAAGGTGTACTGCACGTATTATTTGGCACGTACATTAATGTTGATGCAAGAATAATTATTCCAATGATTTTAGGTTACACACATAATAGATAAAGTAGGCTGTAGACTATGAAATTCGTATGAAATAAGCAGAGAATAGTAACTAAATAAATGTATATGTATATCGAACATAAATCTTGTAAAAATAATATATTAAATTACATTCAAATCAAATATATAAACAAGATCTGTTGACTTTTAATTATTTTTTTGAAGCACTAGTATCAAATAAAATTGCGTCATATAAAAATGTCATCCCGAAACACAGTTTAACGTGATACAATTGTATTACTTTAATTTAAGCAGAAAATATCTAATCATATTTAACAATTTTGAAAAACATACCTCTACTAAACTATCATTATCTTTTCCTATACCATCGGCAAGGCCCTGAACAGCAAGCAGTTCAGCGGTTGTTAAATAACTAGCCAATTGTTCTCGAACTACATTTACTTCTCCCTGATACATAAAATCAACCAATGCAGCCTAATCATCGAATTTTACATTATTATTATATATTATAACAGGATGCTGACATGGATTTTCGTAAAATAGAATAAGTATCATTTACAAAATATATGTTAACAGTAACAAATTATTAAATTCTTAATTTCACTTTACCTTAAATAAATCTCTAAAATATGTACTACATGCAGATAATAGCAGTTTGTCTGCTCTTATTCCTTTTTCCTTCGCAGCTTAAATTTACATCAACGAGATCTTCTTCGGTTCTCAGCGTATCAAAAGCACAAGTAATATGTTTTAAGTAATTATTCCACCTAAGAGAAAACTGTTTAATCCGTAAAACAATTATATTAAATTTGCAATTTTCAATCTGAAAAACATTTGACTTCAATGAGTATATTTTGATTTTTACCTGCCGGAAAACTGATGGAACAAAAATTTGTTACAACTATCATGTACTTATGTAATTAAAACAAGACAAAGCTTTTATAAATATAAAAATTGTCATAAATATTTTGACGCAACGCATTTGAACATTTTATGACTCATTGTATTAACACCACATTATTTCTTTTTTTGCGAGTATAATAAAAGCAATAATATTTAAACAATACATACTTGTTTAGATGCCTTTCGCAATATGACTTTCCCATAGAGCAGGTGGCTTATTACAAAATTCACGTCATAAATGTAATTTTCTTCAACTTCCAAAGCAAAAGTTATAAGTGTCCACCCAGGAATACCCAACATTTTGAAACACTTAAATAATACAAATTTCATATTTGGGTATTACATATTTCTAACAATTGAACACTACCATGCTTACCATGCTTTCATTAGCATGCTTAAAATGACTTTATATTGAAATTATTTGTATGGTATGCCCATTTCCTTATCACCCTTTATTTTTCTTTCTCCTTCTGCAGAAGAGTTAAGACTATTTGTATCCTCCCTATATTTGTCTATTATACATCCTACATACTTTCGCAAATAACAAAAAATAGCAAGGTCAGATATAGCTTCAATGTATACGGTCATCACAATGAAATGTGAATTACCTTCGGCAGATCTAAAATATTAAACGTGAAACGATGATCTTAATTTGGAATAGATTATAGATACACAATCTGTTCGTTTTTTCCTTTCTTAGCAATGATCTGTTCCATTGTCAAACAAGTATTTCACTCCGTAGCCGGATGAAATGCAAATTTATATCGTATTATGCTTATCATTATACTGCAAGTACTTTGAATCACTGAAATTGCAGAACCATTTCCTGTTATTGAATGCAAAACATACAGCACGAACACGTTTTCCATTATCAAAAAACGCCATACAAATGTCTCATCCATTGTATTAAAGTGATAAGAGATAGACACAGCACCAAGCCTGCAGCTTATAATACAACAATTTGCACCAGTTTCTCAATTTTCCCCAATTATATTCAATGTTTACAATAATCATCCTTTGTTGCGACCGTTCGCGGTGAGACGCGTTCGCTAGGATAACGCGTCAGAGAGAGGCGTAAATTCTCGCTACGATTATGTTAATCGACGCCGCGAAATAGTCGTCCCCCTGTTTTGGTTAAGATAACAGAGGTGGTTTAATGAATGTAACACTGTATTGACAGGTTAACGTAGAATAATATATTTTACAATAATATGATGAATATATTACAGAAATTATACTCGACTTTGCGATCTCTCTAGATTAATTCGTTTGCTCGTCAGATTTGTCGAAGTGTCACGTTTGACTCGTCAGAAGGAACTGATCGCCCTTCGATTATTCCTTTGCCTCATTTGGAAGACGACCCCCACTATGCACGAGTCACGCCACCGCTCGCGCCTATGATCACGTATGCCTCTTCTTGTTTGATAATCGTAACGGTCAAAAATCGACGTTTCTAGAGCTCGCTGCTTGGCGACAACTATGCTCTCGTCGATACATTGTATATGATCCGGCGGGCAGATAAGATGGTCTGCCTGCGACGTTGTAGAACCGCGAGCGACGGTTAGAAAATATAGCCTCTGGTGAGCCTCGTGGCGTAACATACTCCCCCCGTTGAGAGGGTACCGATCAAGTAATATAGTATGATGTTGTGAGGATCTCTGGTCAGACTTCGGTGCTGTTGATTGTTTCGGAGTCATCTGGAGTCGTTATGCTCGGTAGTGGTACCATCCGCTTGATGCTCCGATCCAGGGTGCTCGTTGCTGTTCGAACGGTAGCCGTCCGTATGATGCCGTCTGCGCCTGGATGGACCTTGATGATTTTGCCCAATGGCCATTGCATTGGGGGAACGTTGTCTTCTCGGAGAATGACGATGGTGCCCTCTCGTATGAAGTGACGGCCCTTGCTCCATTTGTTTCGGATGTCTAGCTCATTCAGGTACACTCGTTGCCAGCGGCGCCAGAAATGTTGTTTGACCTTTTGAATATGTTGCCAGCTGGAGAGACGATTGGATGGAGTGTCCCTGAAATCTCGTTCTCGAAAACTTGTTAAAGAATATCCGATGAGAAAGTGACCGGGAGTGAGGACAAGATGATCGTTTGGATCAGATGATACTTTTTTTTTTTTGTACGTGGAGAAATCCTCATGGACACTCCGCTGCTGCACTAATCGCGTAACAGCAGAGTAGTGTCGGACTCCTACCGCCTAAAACTCCACGATGACCATCTTATGCGCGTGACAGAGGTGCTCCAGGAATCTCTTATGAATTAACTTCAGTTGCATTCCCTTCTCGCGTTCTCTTGTTCGAGCCGGCTATTGAGTAGGCGTTAGGGTGAGGTTGTTGCCCCTAGTGATGTCACTTCTTCTGGTCGTAGTCCGTTGGGGTGGTGGCGGGGTGGCTCTGGGTCGTCTGACTGCCTTCCGTCTCCATCGTCTTATCCTGCAGGGGTGAGAGTTTTTCTTCCTCTCCCTTTCCGCTCGCTCCTTCGCGAGCATAACTCGCTCGCAGAAGAGGCGGACGGCCTCGTATTCCTGTGACCCTCTCAACATCGCTTCCACAATCGCTGAGGGGATCAACGTTTCTCCTATGGCGTGCCGCCAGGGTGTAGCGGGGCAGCTCCCACGCCGGACAGAGCTCCAGGGTGTGCTGCGCTGTGTCCCTGTCCTCTCCGCAGTCGTGGCAGATGTCTGTCGTCTCTCGCCTTATTCTCTTCAGGAACTCGCCGAACACGCCGTGTCCGGAGAGTACTTGTGTCATCCTGAATGTGAGTGGGAGGCCGTGGCGGCTCCTCCATGCCCCCCAGTTTGGTAGGACCGCATCCGCGCCTCGGTGTTCGCTTCTCCCGTTGATCAGTTGGGATCGCCACAGGTTCCATGTGTCCTCCTCGGCGGTTCCTGTGTCGTTTGGAGCCGCCTGCTCGGTGGGGTCTTCTCCCGGGTGCCATTCTCTCCGGCGGGTGTATCTCTTTTTGAGCGCCAGCGCCCGCAGCTCCCCCGGGGGGGACGCGGCTAGGGTGGACGCCGACGCGTGCGACACCGTCCGGTATCCCCTAATGATTCTGATGGCGGTCATTCTGTGTAGCCTTCTCAGGAGCAGAATGCTGCGACGGCTTGCCATCAGGTCGTCCGCCCATACTGGGGCCCCGTACATCACTCGTGACCGAACGACGCCCTCGTAAAGTCGGCGCACCGCGTCTCCGGCCCCGCCGATGTTCGGTAGTAGGCCGCACAGGGCATTGGCAGCCGCTGACACCTTCGGGATCAGTGAGTCGAAGTGCGGCTCGAACGTCCACTGGCTGTCGATGGTGAGTCCCAGATACTTCATCTGTGATCCCACCCGGACGGTTTTACCTGCCATGTTTATGCATAGGCCGGGCGGTGGTGTCCCTCGCCTCTTCCTGTCAAAGAACCAGGTGGCCTCCGACTTCGCAGGGGAGACTCTCAGGCCCAGTTCGTTCACGGCACGGGTCGCACAGGCCGTTGCGATTCCGCCAATGCGCAGCGTCTCGTGCCAGCCACGACCCTCGACCAGGATTAGGGTGTCGTCCGCATAGCATACAATGGCCGCGCCTAGGGGTAGCGGGCATCGTAGTACCTCGTCGTACGCAACGTTCCATAGTATGGGGCCCAGCACCGAGCCCTGCGGGACGCCACGCTCAACGGATCGCTTTTCCTCTCCTTCCTTACTGGTCTAACACACCCACCTGTCGTCGAGGTAGGCTCGGATCAATCGGACGAGGTAGCTGGGAACCTCGAAGTGCTCCAGGGCCGTCACTATCCTATCCCATGGCACGGTGTTGAACGCGTTGACGATGTCCAGGGAAACCGCCAGCGCCACGCCTTTCCGGGAGACCATGTCCTCCGCAATCGCTCGTGCGCGTCTGACCGCGTCAATCGTCGAGCCCCCCTTCCGGAAGCCGTACTGGCTTTCGTGCAAACCTGGCACTTGGCCCGCTATGTGTCGTTCCAAGCGGGCGGCGACTACCCTCTCGAGTAGTTTGCCGATCTCGTCCAGTAGGCATATCGGCCGGTACGCTGACGGCGAGGTCGTCGGTCGGCCCTCTTTATGGAGCAGGACCAGCCTCGCCGTCCGCCACGCCCGGGGGTAGACTCCCTCCCTCAGGCATCTTGTGAAGAGGTGCCGGAGTCTGGGGGCCATGACCCCCATCACTTCCCCCCAGATCCGGCCAGGGATTCCGTCCGGGCCCGGTGCCACGTTGCGGACGGTCATTCTTCTGGTTGCCTCCCATATCTCCTCCTCCGTGACTTCCCAGTCGTCCCTCCATTCCAGCGGTCGTGTCGTTTACCGTGGCCGTTCCGCCGCTCTGTTCTCTTGTGGGGGAAAGAGCGTTCCGGTGATCCGCGTCAGCAGCGCAGGTTCCATTTCCGCCGTTGTCAGGGTGCCCTTCGCGCGTAGTTTCTGTGTCACTGTATGCCCTCCCCCATGGGTCCGACTCGACTGTTTCGACCAGTTCGGACCAGGCACAGTCCTTCGCTTTTTTAATTTCCCTTTGTAGCGAGCACCGTAGCGCGCGGTACGTCCGGTAGCGCAAGGAGACTTCTTCTTCGTCGCGTCGTCGCCAGCGGCAGGCCCTTAGGTACTGTCTTCGGGCCCGGACACATCTCGTCCTCAGTTCCGCGATGTCGGGGTTCCACCAGTAAACTGCTCTGCTTCGCACCGTGCCCGGTGTGGCCCGTGGCATGGATGCGTCGCAGATTGCTGTCATGGCTTGTCGCAGGTTCTCGGCCTCCTCTTCCACGTCTGCTTCGGTCGTCATTGCCGAGGCCTCCCAGCTCCAAGCTGTTGCTATAGCCGCCGCCCGGAGTAGATCTTCATTCCTCTCCTTTATTTTCCATCTAGGCGGTAAGCGCGCGTGTCTCCCCCTCGGCGGGCCGCGCCCGTCGTTTGTCGCCGGCATTCCAGGTCCAGGTGCGTCCACCTCCATCAATATGTAGAGGTGGTCCGACAGCGTCTCGACCCCTTCGGCCACTCTCCAGCCTGAGATCCGCCTGAATGCCTCGGGGGAGGCCCATGTTATGTCAACAATGGAGCTCCCTCTGCACGTCACGCAGGTACTGGTCGAGCCCCTGTTCACTAACAGAAGTCCAAGTCCCGCGGCCCAGTTTGATAGCGTGCGGCCGCGCGTTGGCCCTGGCGTTCCCCCATTCCGTGGAGTGCGCGTTGAAGTCTCCCAGGACGAGCACTTGTCGTGGGAGTCGTCGCCTGACGCAGTCGCCAACTCCGTCTAGGAATTCTTCGAACGCTGCCCGTCCACTGTTAGGTGACACGTACACCCCCACCACCATCATCCCTGCCCACTCGACCGCGGCGTATCCGTTGCCGCGTTCCAGCAGGGCTCCGTGGACGAACGCCCCGGGCGTTGATGTCCAGGTGAGCAACCGACAACCATTCCGTCCTCCTTTAACTCCTCCTTGTCCAAGCCGGACGTCCCGTATCCACACCCGTTTTGCGCTCACAGGCACTAGTCCTCCACTCTGGTTACCTCCCTTGCCCAGGCTCTCCAGTTTTCCGGAGATTTCGATTACGCACGCAGCTCCGTCCTCTCTACGTCTGCCTCCCATGTATCCCCACCCTGTGTTGTAATGGATCAGATGATACTGGAGTCAGCGGACGGGAGTTGAGGATAGACTCGATTTCAATGATAAGTGTATTTAAATTTTCGAATGTCAAGAGCTCGTTACCTGCGACACGCCTGAAATGTCGTTTGAAGGATTTCACTGCAGCTTCCCATAGCCCTCCGAAGTGAGGTGAGTTGGGAGGAATGAAGAGCCATTCGATCCGTCGGTCGACTAAAAAGGACTGAACCTTTACCTTATGATCGTCGGATTGCAGGAGATTTCGGAGCTCTCGTAATTCATTGTTGGCGCCAACGAAGATGGTACCGTTGTCGGAGTAAATTGTCACACAGAATTCTCGGTGAGCGATGAATCTTCGCAGAGCAGCAATGAAGGCCTCGCTAGTGAGGTCGCTGACCAGCTCGATGTGGACTGCTTTGACTTCAAGACATATAAAGATTGCTACATATACCTTAATTTTGCGTCGGTTGCGATCCTTTCGTTCTTTGATGTAAAACGGTCCGCAATAATCTATTCCGACGTTGGTAAACGGTCGAGATTCCGTTATCCGTGAGGCTGGGAGGTCGCCCAATACGTAATCCACTGGAGGTGGATTAGCTCGGCAGCAACGGACGAACATCTTCAGCGTGCTCCAAACGTGACTACGGCCGTCGATAGGCCAATAAGATCTTCTTAAGGCGTATAAGGTAGCTTGAGTTCCGGAGTGGAGATTGATGAGGTGTTCATGCTCGATTATGAGTGCTGTGACTGAGGATTTGGGTACAATGATTGGGTGTTTCTGACTGAACGGCATTGGTGAGTGACTGAGTCGGCCTCCGACTCGCAACATCCCGTCTTTGTCCAGAAATGGATTGAGTCGTTGCAGCTTCCCCTTCACTGCAGAATTTCGATCTGTTCGGAGAGTGCGGATTTCATCTGAAAAATAACAGAATTGTAACAGTTTGACCAATTTGTTATGCGCATTGGTTAAATCATGTGTGGTTAGAGGTCTCCCTCGATCCTGTTTTTGTCTCCATCGGAGGCAACGAGCAGTAATTCTAATCAGCTTGGGCCAAGAAGAAAATCTCTCCAGTAGACTGTGGTCAGCAGGAGTCACGGCCAGACATGTTGCTTTCTTCTCCTCTGGTATTTCAGTTAATGGTACTGGGTTCCACGTCGGCCAGTATCTTTCTGGTTGTTGGAGCCATTCCGGACCATGTTGCCAAATGGTTGGTCGCAGGAAATCTTCGGGTGATTGGCCTCGAGATATGAGATCTGCAGGGTTATCGGCAGTGGGAATGTGACGCCAATCTGAGGTGTGAGTCTTCTGCTGAATTTCTGTCACACGATCAGCGACAAAGGTTTTCAGCGTATGGGGTGATGTATTGATCCAATGAAGTACGATTGTAGAATCCGTCCAGTAAACAGTCCGAGAAATGTTGCTTGATAAAGCTTGAAGGACTGTGGTGGCCAATGATGCGAGAAGAAGTGCTCCACTCAGTTCCAGCCTTGGAATGGTTTGTGATTTCAGTGGAGCCACCTTTGATTTTGCAGTGAGGAGTCGTGTCCAGACATGACCATCCGGAGTGATGGTGCGAAGGTAAACGCATGCCCCATAAGCCCTTTCGCTAGCGTCACAGAACCCGTGTAATTTAATTTCCGCTGCAGCCTTGATTATCGTTTTACGTGGAAACTTCACGTTATTCAATAATGGCAGCTGTGCATAATATTTGCTCCATTCCGTGTGCACGTCAGCCGGTAGAGATTCGTCCCAATCAATTTTTAAAGTCCAGAGTCGTTGGAGCAGCATCTTAGCACGAACGATCACTGGTGCCAATAATCCAGGGGGGTCGTAGATCTTGGCGATTTCGGAGCTGATTGTTCTCTTCGTGATTCGAGAGGCGGTAGAATTAATTTTTACGGAATATAGGATCGAATCGTCAAAGGAATTCCAAACCACACCCAGAGTTTTGAAGGTTTGCGATTCGCCTAGTAGCAGCTTGTCGTTTATGTCCTGCTCGAAAAGTCCTCGTAGCAGTTCCCGGTCGTTCGATGCCCATTTTCGAATGTTTAAGCCGGCCAGTTCCGTGAGCTCCGTTCTCAATGATCGTGCCTCGACCTTTCTATCAACTCCTGTGAGAACATCGTCGACATAGAAGTCTCGCTGTAAGACCGTCGCCGCTCGTGGGTACCGATGTCCCTCGTCGTCCGCCAGTTGTTTGAGGCACCGAATGGCTAGATAAGGGGCCGCTGACAGCCCGAATGTCACTGTATTAAGTTGATAGGTGTCAACTTCTCCATCAGAATTACGCCACAAAATTTGTTGAAATTTTCGATCCTCTGGACGCACAAGAAATTGTCGATATATCTTTTCGACATCGAATGTAATGACGCATTGATGAGAACGAAATCTTAGAAGGATGAAGAATAAGTCATCTTGTAGTTTCGGTCCCGTATGAAGTACGTCGTTTAATGAAACTCCGGTGGTGGTTGGTGCAGATCCGTCAAACACAACTCGGAGTTTTGTAGTTTGGCTGGACTCTTTGATCACGCCGTGATGTGGCAGAAAATATCCGTCGTCCGTGCAGTTGTCCGTGGTAATCTTCGTCATGTGTCCTAATTCCACATATTCTTGTATCACGGCGCGATAGTCGGCTTCGAATCGTTTGTCTCGTTGGAATCGACGACAGAGGAAAATGAGTCGCTTCATCGCCATTGTCTTAGAGGATCCAAGCGAAGGAATTGTTTCGTTGAATGGGAGAGCGACCATGTATCGCCCTTCGTTGGTGCGTTGATCGTGATTTCGAAAGTGTTCTTCGCACTGTCGTTCCGCTTCCGAAATGTGTGCAGTGGGCGGTCCTTCGTCGATTTCCCAAACACGGGCGGGGTCCGCCTGTAAAGCCGTCGTGAAGGCGTGAAATGCGAGTGCTGATGATTGCGAGGTTGGGCTCCCCCCGATGACCCATCCGAATCGCGTTTTTTGCAGACGCAAGTCGGGCCCGTTTGCTTGACTGATGTCAAGTTGGCCGACACAGAGTGATGCTAGCGTTGGTCCGGCGCTCAACAATATTTCGATCGGCGCAGGCCTATGGAATCTTGGATCGGCTAGTTGGAGATTCCTCGGTATATGTATTATTGAGCGATCTACGGGTTGATCTGGGACCCAAGGCGATATTGTCGGTATGATTAGGAACGTCAAGGTGCGTTCGTATGTGCCGTCGATGGAGATGATCGTGGCCGTGATGTAACGTTTCGAGGTTGTCGATAACGTGTTGAGTGTTCCGATTGGGACCTAACGTTTCCGTTGGTTAAGTTTTAGCGAATCAGCGAGTTTTTCGGTGATAAAGTTCATGCTAGAGCCGGTGTCTAGCAGAGCTCTACAACGGAATGGTTGAACTTTATTGTTCAATATGTTGACCTGCGCTGTGACTAACAAATCGTGCTGCAGTGGTTCAGAAGGAAGCGAGGTCAATGAGTCCGTTTTCTGTGGTTCGGTCCCTAACAAGGTCGTTTGATGACGTCATTGTTTTCCTTGTCGTCTAGGACTGGACGATATATTTGATCCCGATGCCGTCGTTCGCGATAACCGAGATTCACGTTTCGGAGATGTTCGCGGAGACGATCGGGGAGACGATCGGGGAGACGTGGATGCGCGTCTCGAACGATGTGACGATCGCGGGGTCGGTGAACTAGGCGAAGATCGACCGTTGGATGATCGATCGCTCGATGATCGACCGCTCGATGATCGGCTTACACGTGGTCGTGATTTGCTATGACCATGGTCTTGATGTAGGTATGTATGGTGTCGCTGCCTGCAGATGCGACATGAACCGGCGGAGCAATGAGTAATAGCGTGTCCCTTACCTAAACAATTGGTACATAGAGACGCCCTCTTGGCGATTTCAAGGCGTTTTTTAGGCGACTTTGCTTTGAAGACATCACAATTCCATAATTCGTGTTGTCCTTGACAATTCGGACACACCAACGTATTATGTGTAGTTGTGAATGCGTAACTTCGCGGTGCGTTCGGTCGCTGACGTTTGTGTTGATCGGACTCTCTTTTTATCACGGTTGATGCTGAACTTGTCCTGTCGCCGTTCGTCCGTGTTTTCAGAAAGTCTACCAGATGCGTATATGACGGCATTTTCCTGTCCGGCAATGTGCGCTGCCATTTGCGAATGATGGCTGAGGGTAGCTTCGACGTGAATAATTTTATAAGAGCGACATTTGAGGTAACTGGTTCACCGAGTTTTTCTAGCGCTTGGAGGTTTACCTTGACCGTCTCAAGAAAATCATCTATCGCTTCGGGTGTCTCTTTGGTTATTTTCGGATAGTCAAAAATCAAGTCCCAGTGGCGCATGCAGACTTGACGGTGGCAGTCGAATTTTTCCATCAGAACGTCAATAGCGTTCGATTAATTTAACTCGGTGACATCTAACGATTGTATGCTTCGCGCGGCCTTTCCGGTCAAAGAGGATCGTAGGTAGTGGGACTTCTGCACGGGTGTAAGTCGCTCGCTTCGATCGATAGTGGATAAGAAGGAGTCGTAAAATGAATGCCAATTTTCGATGGTACCGTCGAAAGTAGGCAGGTGAATTTCAGGCAGTTTAATTGATGTCGGCTCGGCGATATTAGACTCGCAGCCTTGTGATTTCGACGACGATGCTGGTGTATCATCCATGAGAGTGTGTATTCGTATTACCAGATTGTAATATGTGTCGGTTACTTCGGAAACGCGCGCGTCGTCCATCTCGCCTAAATCTTCTAATTCCTCTTGTAACAATCGATATTGTTTCCACGTGTCGTCGAGTAGTGTCGTATAGGCCGTTAAATGGGCCTTATTCGGTTGTCTAGATTTTTCGTATTCATCGAGTCGTTTCGATAGAAAGGTAAATCGACCGATTTGAAAGCCTCGTCTCCGATGCAAGGAGGTAATTTTCTCTGTATTTTCCATTGGTATAGCAGATTGTGAGAAGAATGCAATGAACGAGCTTACCTTGCGGTTGCGAGTTTAAATGTTACTCGTCACCGTGTGTGTCTCGTTTAATGTGTAAGACGTGTTCTTACTGAAGTCGACCGTCTAGTTGTTGGCGTGAGGCTGCGTGGTTGCGTTCTTGCGTTTTCAAGAGGGTTATGCCTCTTCAAAACTGATGGTCCCTGGCGCTACTGACTTCGCTGGAGTGGTAACGCTTCTGCTGCTGTTTGTATTGGATTCACGTGGCACTGTATGGTAGTGGAGGTCACTGGCGTGCACTTTTCACTTGCCACTGTATCCGGCTCGAAGGACCAAATGTTACGACCGTTCGCGGAGAGACACGGTCGCTAGGAAAACGTTTCAGCGAGAGGCGTAAATTCTCGCTACGATTATGTTAATCGACGCCGCGAAATAGTCGTTTCCCTGTTTCGGTTAAGATAACAGAGGTGGTTTAATGAATGTAACACTGTATTAACAGGTTAACATAGAATAATATATTTTACAATAATATGATGATTATGTTACAGAAATTTGACTCGACTTTGCGAACTCTCTAGATAAATTCGTTTACTCGTCAGATTTGTCGAAGAGTCACGTTTGACTCGTCAGAAGGAACTGATCGCCCTTCGATTATTCCTTTGTCTCATTTGGAAGACGGCCCCCACTATGCTCGGGTCAGGCCACCGCTCGCGCCTATGATCACGTATGCCTCTTCTTATGTGAAAATCGTAACGGTCAAAAATCGACGTTTCTAGAGCTCGCTGCTTGGCGACAACTATGCTCTCGTCGATACATTGTATATGATCCGGCGGGCAGATAAGATGGTCCGCCTGCGACGTTGTAGGACCACGAGCGAAGGTTAGAAAATACAGCCTGTGGTGAGCCTCGTGGCGTAACATCCTGCATATAAAATTGTTACCTTTATCCAATGCATACCACCTCTCTCCTCCTCTTTAAAAATATGACCTTTATGAACTTAATGTCTCCGAAAAACGTATTTAGCAGAAAGGATTCGACATCTATAACGATCCAATTAGAAACTACCAGAGCTTGTGTATCTTAAGCGGATCTTTAAACGCCGATTAAACGCGTTCTCTATCCAATCCTGGCTGAAACATAATTACTCGCACCCCCAGTAACCCACCTCTAAGTCATTCCAATCAACGTACCATGCAAACACGAATCCAACGCGTTCCAGGAATACAAACAACTGCCTGTAGCTGTTTAGCTGTACACGACGAGTATAATTATTTCGGGTACTCCTCCAGTACAAAACAGACACCCAAACGACATTATTTCAACACAAAAATATTTAAAACAATAGTTATAAAAGCATGATACTTAATACCGCGCTTGACATCAGGTATAATCAAAAATAAATTTCTTCAAAAAAATTTCAAGTTAAATCTTTAGCTTGTGTAATTGTATCAAACTTGCTCAATTAACAACGAGCAATTTCCATCGTGTTTTGACATCTGACTCATCGATGATGTTTTTCCTTGGAATTGAAAAAGGAATGTGCATAGTTTTGTCCTCCGTCCACACTCGAAATACTATCTACATGCTATACTCAGGGATTCAATTTTATATTACGTTGCCTCATGTTCCATCACTGCTTTCCTACTATCAGTCACTTGAACTGTAATATAAATCAGTCTTTTATTTCCAATACTATTCTGCATACCATTTATCAGGAACAATACATTTTATTTGTTAATTTAATAACATGCGAAGTTCCTCACTTGTCCTAACATCAATCAATGGATAAGTGAATTGAAATCTGTGAATATAAGTATCTAGTAATACAACTTCCGAACCGACGTAATTTGTTACGTCGCGTAACATTCTACTTAGCCCAGGCCACACACCGCGGGCAAGATGGCAACCAGATGTCTTCGGATACTCACTGCGTACGCTCAATAGTCTCAAGTACCTTCCATAAATCTCAGGAATTTCCTAGTCGAGGTCCTCCAAACTGAACAAACGTCTGTTTTCGAAGCATTTCTAAAGACCTTTGTCTACTACGGCTTGACAAGGGAAGTTTTTCTCACGTATGATGCAACATTCCTCCCACTAACCACTTTCTCTCGTGGGCGGTTAAGACCCTTCGTTTAACCAATTAACAACGAAGCCTATTCCCTCACTCTCCTAACTAAAATCGTCACCAACAAATCCGATGGCCCCGTGCGCTAGACACACCCATCCTTAGCTTTCCTCCGCCACAGAATCCTCTCCGAACCACACTGATTTTACATCCTTCGAACAGTCAACATCCTTTGACCGGGAATACACCCGTAGATCAGTCACTCACTCATCTCGTACATACACACCAGCGTAAGTGTCTTCTTTACAAGTTGTCAGAATAAACGGTGATATATAACTTACTATACTGTGTCATATTCATTTAACCACCTCTGTTATCTTAACCGAAACAGGGGGAACGACGATTTCGCGGCGTCGATTAACCGAATCGTTTTCCTCGCAACCGCGTCTCTCCGCGAAGGGTCGTAACATTTGGTCCTTCGAGCCAGATTCAGTGTCAAGTGAAAAGTGCACACCAGTGACACCCACTATCATACAGTGCCACGTGAATCCAACATAACCAGCAGCGGAAGCGATACCACCCCAGCGAGGTCAGTAACGTCAAGGGCCGTCACCCTTGAAGAGGTATAATTCGGTGGTTGAAACGCAACCACGCAGCCTCCTGCCGCAACTGGACAATCGTCAACAGAAGTAAGTTATAACCACTCCATTCTCAATTATATAACAAATAATGGCAACCGGAAACGAACTTGCCGCCTTGCGTCGACGCCGGGGCCAATATACCGGCCACTTTACACGCTTAAGAAAAAAACTGGACGTAATCGAACAATCCGGCTGTCCGCGAGAGGCCAAGTTTATCCAAATCAAAAATCGTCTGGAAATCTATGAGATGGAACTCCGCGTCATTTAAAACGAGATTGTGAGCATAGACGAGGAAGCGAGCGAGCGCGGCCTTGAAATAGCAGACGAGTACAAAAAATTAGTACTCCGAGTAAGCAATCAGTTAAACCACATACGACTAACTACGACGTCACAATCGACCAACGACGAATCAGCTCGCGAGACTGCTTCGCTTAAATTACCGGAGAATCATTTTCCGGGACATAATGCGATGACGCCACCTTCGCCATTGCCACAAGGGCCCACGGATAAAGTACCCACCATGGCGAATTCACAACCACCAGAATATAGCAGCAACACGTCTATCAGGATCCAGGGAAACAATAATAATCTAAACAGTAACGCTATTCAGACTCCGCCGACGGAGAAGATCGCATCGACTCGAACGCCGATCTCGTCGCGAGTCACGCGTAACTCATTGCATGACACCTGCAGCTCATCACCTACACGCGACTTGACGACAACCAAGTTCGCGTCCGCATTATCTCGACCGTTCTACCCAAGGACACTGTTAGGGAAGTGATACATTTACACTGTACATGAGAGTGTGTGTAAGGGTCAGAGGGCGTCCAGGTCTTAGTTGAGACAAAAGACTGCCGTTAGGAGATTCTGGATAGTCGGTTGGCGACATGCGTGCGTGCAAGACGTTCTTCAGAGTGTAATATAGATGTATAGCTGTTGTGTGTGAAATATAGTCAATTATTTGTATTTCCAAATCCTCGAATTTCCTTAACATGGTAGCAGAGCATGGTTACTAGTTTTGCAAGATATTTAGTGCGTGGTTAGGATCTTGCGAGTGAGTTTTCAGTAAAGAAAAAAGAACTTTCAGAGGAAAAATATACTTCGAGCACGTAGTAAGAAAAGAAAAAAAGGAAGAATCAATTAAAATGGAGAGATCGGAAATCATGATACCTATATTCGATGGTGAGGATTATGGAATGTGGAAGCAAAGAATCACGATGTTTCTCAAATATAAGGAATGCGAGGTTGTTACAACTAGAATGAAGAACGAAAGAGACGATGAAGACCGGGACAAAAAGGATTTGAAGGCGATAAATATAATTTGTAGTGCAATAAAGAACAGACAATTGGAGTATGTTAGGGAAGGAAAAACGGCGTATGATATAATAAAATGGTTCGATGAAATGTACTTGAAAGAATCGACGGCACTGCAGATAGTATGCAGAAGGAGATTGGAAAACATAAGACTGGAGAACTACAGTGATTCAGCATCATTCTTTAACGATTTCGAAAAATTAATAAACGAATTAAAAAGTGCGGGCGCACAAGTAAGTGAGAGGGAAAAGCTGAATTACATGCTGAATACGTTACCCGAAGAATACAGCTACATAGCGGACGTAATAGACGCATTGAAAGAAGAGAATCAAACGGTAGCGTATGTGAAAAATAAAATAGAAATAGCAGAGAAGAAAAATAAATCCAATCGAGGAGAAAGACAAACCAACGCCTTTTCTGCAAAAAAGGAAGGATGCTTCAGATGTGGAAGATTAGGACACTTTGCGAGAGAGAGTGTCAAAATGGCGTCCAAGCGGGAAGCAGTAACGGCTATTGGCATGGGCCAACACGTGGTCGAAACAGAGAAAGAGGGAACAAAGGCAATACGAGCAGGGGACGTGGAAACTTTCATCGTCAATCAACAACCGGCACGGGCGAGCATGGAAACTCAAGAGCAGGCATATGGATAGCAACGGCGCACGCAGCAAACAGCAGTGAGACGAATGAAATAAGTAAGAACGAAATAGTGTGGCTATTAGATAGCGGTTGTACCGATCACATAATTAATGATATAAATTATTTTGATAAATCTATCGACCTAAGAGAACCGGTAAATATATATTTAGGCGATAATAGACCGATAAAAGCGTCAAAAGTTGGGAATGTTATAAGTTATTTTGAAGCATTCGGAAAACAAAATGAAATAAATATGAGGAAAGTATTTTACGCGAAAGAAATGTCCGCAAATTTGATTAGTTTAGGTAAACTAACAGACAATAAGAATACGGTTATTTCCAAAGGAAATATTGCGAAAGTAATAGATGAGGATAATAAACTTACAGCTGTAGCGTTCAAAGAGAATGGGACATATAGAATAAAAAGTATATTGAAAGGGAAGAAGCACTTAGTAAACAGCGCCGAACGTAGTGGTATGAGTAAAAAGGAAAGATGGCATAGGATGCTAGGACACGTAAATTTTAAATACTTAAAGATTTTGGGTAAAGAGCAGCTAGTGACTGGCATACCTAATGAATTTGAAATGGAACTTTTGAAATGTAGGGTGTGTATAGAAAGCAAAATGCATAACTTACCTTTCAAAAATAATCGAACTAAGGCTAGGGAAATAATGGAAATTATTCATACGGACGTGTGTGGTCCCTTTAAGACTGCGGCGGATTGGTGCCAACAGGACGCCGACAGATCCGAGGCATCAACGCGGTCGTAACACCTCCCGGGCGATTCGCGGGTACCAACCGCCAACACCAGAGGGCTACTACGACGACAACGAGTCTGTCTGTCTCGCTAGCGATCGAATATAGGGTGTCACGATACAAATACCGCACCTAGCGAGAGACTCCCTCTGCGTCTAAGGCAGGGACTACCGGGCATAGCCTTACTGACGAGTCCACCGGTAGTCCCGGGACGAAACGCGAATTCTCTTTTCACCTGGCAGCAACTACTCCACTACAAGACTACCGGATTCAATGGAGAAAAATATTTTATTTCATCTATCGATGATTATAGTAAAATAGCTAGGATCTATTGTATAAAATCAAAAGATGAGGTCTTTGATTCTTTCGTACCGTTCGTAAATGAAGCCGAAAATTTAACGGGCAAGAGGTTAAAAATATTAAGATGCGATAATGGCAAAGAATATTTAAATAATCGAATTTATAAATTTGCTAGGGATAAAGGTATAAGAATAAATAATTGCCCAACATACGTACATGAATTAAACGGGACAGCGGAAAGGTATAATAGAACAGTGATGGACATGGCGCGTTGCTTGTTAGCGGAAGAGAAAGTACATAAAAGGTACTGGCCGGAAATAGCTTGTACAGCGGTATACTTGAAATATCGAATATTAGCGAATACTATAGAGAGAAAGACACCTTTTGAAATATTCTTCGGGAGAAAACCAAGTGTTAAAAATCTACATCTATATGGAAGTAAAGTTTTTGTAAGAAGGCCAGAACAAAAAAGAGTTTCCAAATGGGACAAGAAGGCAGATATGGGAATTTTATCAGGATATAGTGAAGTAGGATACAGAGTCTTATTAGGTGGGAAAATAACAATAGCTAGACATGTAGAGGTCATAGAGACAGACACTAAATGTATCGGTTTTGAGGAAAACTCATTAGAGGCAGATTAGAGAAATGATAGCGAAGATAACTATTCATTGGATGGTATGGATAAGGAAGAGTTAGAAGGTAGGGAAGATGAAAATGATAGTAGTACTGAAAGCTCAAACACTACTAGGAGATCTACACGTATTAAGAAAACTCCAGTAAGGTATCCAGACTATGGATAAGGAAATAGAATGTCTCTATAAGAATAAAACTTGGAAATTGGTAGAAAGGGTAAAAGGCAAAGAAGTATTAGATGTAAAATGGGTTTACACGAAAAAATCAGAGGACAGGTATAAGGCTAGATTAGTGGTAAGGGGATTTCAACAAAGAAACGTAGCCGATGACATATATTCTCCAGTGGCGAGTAATCAGACCTTTAAGATATTGCTATCATATTGTTGTCAAAATGGATTAATAATTGAGCAAATGGATGTAGAAACTGCCTTTTTAAATGGTGAAGTAACCTCGGAGGTATATGTAAATCAACCAAAGGGATATGCGGACGGAACGAATAGAGTTTGTAAATTATCGAAAGCGCTTTATGGGTTAAAAGAAAGTCCGAGGGACTGGTATGAGTGTTTTGATAAGTATGTGACGAGATTAGGTTTTAAGAAGAACAATATAGAGCTGTGCCTATATACTTATGGAGAGGGAGAAAATGTTGTTTATGTGTTAATATACGTAGACGATTTGTTGATTTGTAGTAAAAACAAAGGGAAGATACAAAGTGTAAAAAAAAAAGAAAAAAAATTATTAACTGATAAATTTGAAATGAAAGATTTAGGTGAAGTAAAAGAATATCTTGGAATAAATATAGAGTATGATTATTTAAAAAATGAAATGAGATTAAGCCAAAAGATATACATAGAATCATTAGCAAACAAATATAAATTACATAATAGCAAATTGTACTGTACACCTATGGAGACCAACTTAAAAATTGAAAAAGCTGAGATAAATAGAGAGGACATTGGATACAAGAATTTAATTGGCGCATTGTTGTATATTAGTGTAAATACCAGACCCGATAAAAGTTATAGTGTGAATTATCTGAGTAGATTTCAAGATTGTTGTAACGAGACACATTTTAAATATGCCTTGCGAATATTGAAATATTTGTACCGGACTAGAGATTTAGGGCTACATTATAATAGAAATGAAAAGTGCGAAACGATAGATTGTTATGTGGACGCTGATTGGGCAGGAGATCATATAGATAGGAAATCGACTTCTGGGTATGTAATTAGATTGTATGGAAATGTAATTGGATGGAAGTCTAAAAAACAAAGGTGTGTGACAAAAGCCTCGACGAATGCAGAGTATGTTGCTCTATCGGAAGCGGTGAGCGAAGTAATGACTATCAGAGAACTAATGAAAATCTTCGATGTAAATGTAGACGATAACCCTGTAAAAATCTATGAGGATGACTCTGGAGTAATGAGTATAGCAAAATACGGAACTTTTACAAAAAATTCTAAACACATTGAAGTTCATTACCATTACGTTCACGAGTACGTAAAGGAAAATAAGATAAACATGATAAAAGTAAGTACAGAAGAAAACACTGCGGATATTTTTACGAAGGCACTGTGTAGAGAGAAATTTGAAAGGTTTAGGTCATGGATGAATGTAAAATAAGAGAAATGTAAATAAAGCGATAAATGTTAAATATTTTGTTAATTGGACAAGTATGTAAATAAAATTAAGTGTACAGTATAAATGTAAGGAGGCGTGTTAGGGAAGTGATACATTTACACTGTACATGAGAGTGTGTGTGTAAGGGTTAGAGGGCGTCAAGGTCTTAGTGGAGACAAAAGACTGTTGGCAGATGTTAGAAGAATCTAGGATAGTCGGTTGGCGACAAGCGTGCGTGCAAGACGTTCTTCAGAGAGTAATATAGATGTATAACTGTGGTGTGTGAAATATAGTCAATAATTTGTATTCCCAAATCCTCGAATTTCCTTAACCCGTAGGAATATTTTTATCGGGTTATCGATGTAGCCGAGTTATTAAAAACGGATCGGACAGATGATATTCGTTTGCATATTCGAAACGTAATATCGAAACACATTTGGTCGTAAACAATAATACGCCTTCGTATAATATGTCCCATCTATTCACGTAATATGAGTACCATCGAGCTTTCTAATGGATTTGTGGTTCGATTACGATTCGATTCGGGATTTCGCGCGGTTAAAATGTGAAATTAGGGAACCACTGTCGCAACGATAGGATCTCCACTGGACGATGTAGTAATTGATCGGTTACGCGACCTCTGCTTCGTTCCAACCATTGCTTAGAGGAGCAGGCACGATCGTTTACGTCTCCCGGTGACATCGAGCCGCGTCGTAAATACGTACACGTAGCTCCTTTTTCGATTTCGACGATGAAACTAACCTGGCAACTAGAATCCGTTTCGATCGTTGTTAATGCCGTTGCGATTTTAACCGCTGCGAGTGAAAGGCCGCGTTTTCTCGCGAATTCTCGCGTCATCGCGTCCGTATTCGAAGAAGGGGAAGAGCGGATATTCGAAATTCGAAACGTTGGAGCGAGTTTCCGGCATGGTACGGCGGTCGTTGCAAATTGTTTCAACGTCGTCCATTGTGAAACTTTCCCCCGGTTCCACAGTTGCTGGTGCACGTACTCGGCTTAGCGCGCGGTTGCACTTACGTGCTAGGTGCGTGCTAAAGTATTTTCGAGTCTGCTGTAAACACACACCCGTAGACGTAGGAAACGCCAAGTCGTCCGTAGACCGTGTAAGAAGACCGGTCCCAACGCGGTTCTAAATACGGCTCCTTGCATTATTAATCCCCCAGAGGTGGTACCGTATACCGGGCTGTTATCGCGGTTACATCGTAATTCGCGACAACGTTGCACTCGGATACGCGAGCCAAGGTGCAATCTCGTCGTGCCATCTCTATCCCTGTCCGACGGGCGGAACTGTTCCGCACGCTTGTCACTTCCATGATCGCGCGCCTATTAATCTTTCAAGTGAAAACAGGGCGAAAGCTGCGAACAATTTGCTTCTTTTTTCTTCCTTTTCTCCTTAATTTCTTCGGATACCTGTTACGTTTTATATCCTTCGATTCTTCGACATCGAACGTCTCGATCGAATCGTGACGAAATATAGAAAATACCTAGAACTTGCAGCGATAGGTCGGACCTCGGAACCATTGCGCTGCTCCTTATCCTCGTAACTCTGTTCCATCGGACGTTTAAGGCATACAGTTCTAACGAGCTGTATACGTTGCTTACTTTCTCTTGCACGTTGAGTGCTTCCAGCGCTTCCATTGAAAGCGTATATAACGTTGGAGCGTTCGTTAGCAAGATGATAAATATTTAATAAATAAGTTGGAAATCGATATCGCACAGGCTTTCGAAACGGCTTTACGCGATGGTCGTTTACGTCTACGATCGTTTACACGATCCACGTTCGAACAACAAACACCGCAGCAACCCTGAAATCCGATTAATCTGGAGTAGGCAGGCACAGTTTCGTTTTTCACGCAGATTGCGAGCAATCGCGCTTTCGAACGAGCGTGTGAATCTGGGTATACTACTGCGGTAGCTCTCGTTATTAATTCACTCGGTCGTGCACAATTAGGTGAGCATTGTAGCTAGATGTCTCTTCTTCGGCGACACGGCTCATTTTGCGTAGTATCGTCGATTTGTCTAACTCGCAGGCAACGTACAATCGCGAGTTTATGCCGGCGGCAAAGTTTCCTTCGTGCATGGAAAACTTGCCGCGCGAGAACTATCGTGTGGGGAATAAATTAAGCGAATTTCGGGTTGCAGCGGCGTTCGTGTAGTCGAGAATTATCTCGAGACGAAAACTTTCACGGATTAAAGCGTGTTAGAATTTAATCTTGGAATTAGGATTAATATTCTGTGGAAGACACAATGTTTATGTTGAAATAATACAATGTGATATTTATTAAACAATTATTTCGAGAGTTATAAATGTGCGTTCTGGAATGTAGACAGTTGGCTAGTTATTCACAGACTGGCTTAGTGACCATGGCCCTTGAAAAGGTTTAGATCCCCACTCTCTATGCAGTAATGAGTGTGACCTGTGTGGGTGTCTGTGTGGCGTCACATGTGCCACAGAACCTTCTAGTAGCTTCTCGACGTGCTCGTCTAGAATGTTCCATCCATATCCTCACGTTTCTTCCGGCGTCCTTTTGAAAAAGCATGCACGTGCTAACTGCCGTGGTGCATCTCACGAACGCACGCTGGTGGGGATGGCGCTGGGCAACGAATGGAAGAATCTGTACGATCAAACACTCTATCCGCATGCAACTGATATCGTTGTATTCCAACAAAGCGTAATAATTTAGACTGTGAAAAAGCGACTTTTGTTCCGCTCGTCCCTTTTTCTTCTCCATCGGAAGCGGAGATAATTTGCGGAGTATCGAGATATTCTTATTCTTATAAAGAGCGAGGAATTCGCGAGCGCGGTTATTAATAACGCGATATTTATCAGCCGGCGTAAATAAAGCTCGTAAATACAGACTGATAAGCCCTGGGGAAAGGAGCAGAAAGTTGTACGGTTGATCGACTTTTACGAGATTTCTTGGCGAAAGGAAATTGGGTCGGTCGTTAATTACACCTATTAGCGAGAAATAACATTACAAGAGGGTGGTCGGTAAGGGTGCCGCGAGCAAGTTTCTCAAGTTACGTATTCCTGGCGGCGAGTCTCGGTTTCTCGAAAGCGTAAAACTGTTAATTATTTATCTCTTGGGGGGAAAGGTGTCTGTTTTATGTAAACGGTACGTCTAAACCGATAAATTATATCTCGCAGCGGAACCGAGTTATCACCGGAATTTTATTAGCGCGATACGTACTTTAATTTTTGCCGTCTGCCTTTGCCTGTGTCTTTAATCTCGGAGACGACACGCGACAACACGACGCGTTATGCCGCGTCAAAGGATTTCGGCTTTAAAGCTTATCGGGGAGGACAGCGCTGCTCCAACTTTTCCTAGCTTCGGTTTACAGGAAGCTATAACGGAGTATCGAGAGACCAGCAGTGTTTTCTAAACTAGAAGACGCGACGCTCGGTGAGAAAAATGATCGCGAAGAACCGGTATATATTCTCCTAACCCCGAGTCTCCAGCGAATCTCTCCATCGGTATCGTGTGCGTTCACCGAGAAACTCGACAGCTTTAATTCGCATTCAGCTTTTTCAAGCATCATCGTGTGCCGGGCTTCGTACGTTGCCCCTTTTACCGGTGCACCGTGCGTCCGTATATTTTATTAAGCGGCAAACAAACGAAAAGAAAAAACAAAAAAAAAAGAAAAAGAGTTCTTTCTAGGCTGAAAGTTCGTTGGGCGGTATATCTCCGTGTTCGCCGTGCCACCGGTCTTGCGCGCGCGAGAAATCGTCGAAACATTCGGGACACTGCTGAATGTCCTCGAAGCCAAGATAAATATACCACGGGCGTTATTGTCGGGAAAGTTGCGAAACGCGAGGGACGCGTAAATCGGACTAGATTAAAGTCGAAAGATCGTTGTTGCGAGCTGGAAGTAAGAGGGCAAGAAGTAAGACGAGATACCGAAGAGGAAAATGCATTAGAATCATTCGAGATTCTTGCAAACTAGGTGGCCGACTTGCGCGGCCTTCATGAATGCGTAATTCGTCAAAGATTCCGTGTTTTGTCGTGCACTCTTCGCGCTACCGTCTCCACTTTCCAAGTGAAAACGGATCTTCCATTCGACGGATACAATAGCGATATTAGCGCCGGCAACAAATATTTATTTATTTATTTATTTACTTTTACGGGATAAATCCTTGGATCGAAAGAAAGATTAGCTTGGAAGACAGAAAATAGGACGATAAGTACGTTCGAGTTGTGGTTAGGTTGGGTTACACGTACGTAAGAGAAGAGAAAAAGAAAATACATATGTAGATGGAGTAACGAGACAAGAGAAGAAAGTACAAAAGGACAAAGAACAGGATATAGTAATGTAAGATGGTCGGAAAAGATGCTCGAGAGAATGTCTCGAGTCTTAAGGATAGCATGGGTTGACCGAAGATATCGTTAGTCGACTAAGCTCATCGATATGCAGCTCGTACGTCTTGCGGACTGGTTTGCCAACTGCAAAGGAAACGGTCGATCCGGAGAAAATTCATCGAACAAAGTTCCGGTCGACCACACCGTGCTTGGAGACACGGTCGTCTCGGAATTTGACCAGAGATGGAAGACGAGAAGTCCCGTTTACTTTCATCCGAGAAGTTGGACTTCGCGTGGAACGATTCGAATACGCGTTTTGGGCAGGTGAAACAAAATCGTTGGAAGAAAACACGTTTAACGCGTAACGAAAGGAGATTCTTCGTTTTGCGATCGACGGCTCGCAAATTTGTCGAGGGCCGATCGCTCCTAGATAGCGGGATAACGGAAAGGTGGAAGGTAGGCCAGAGTCGAAGGCAGTTTGCCGGTTATTTTCTCGGTTGGACCGATCGATCGCGAGAGCCCGCTCCTCGAACAAACGTCGACTGTAGAGAGAGGTGGGGAGGAGAGGGTTGTAAAGAGCAGCGACGGCGTCTCTTACTTTGCTTTTTTACTCTTCGAACGATCCTGGAATCGGCCTGCTCGGCCGGTGACGGACCACGAGGAATAATTATTATTCCGCGAGAGAGAGAAGGGAAAAAATGGGAGTCGTTTGTTCAAACGCGACGAGGGTATCTTTCTTCAAAGTGGTTTCGAAGATTGCACGGGCGGCAATGGAGAAAGAGAGAGAAGGAGGCGGCCGTAATAATCAAAAACATTCTTAAACGTCTTATCCCGGGACTAATCTCGAAATTTTTCTCTCCTGGATGTCGAGAAGGAAAAGAGATTTCTCCGGGCGGAAAGAAACGCCATCCGCTGGAACGACTGCCGATGTTGGTCGATCCGGATCTAGAAACGTCGGATCGAGGAGGATCTCGAGAAACGGCGAGTCGCTGTGCTCTGCTTTGGAAACTCGATGGCGGGGCCGAAGGCGGAGGCCAGCGAGACCAGATACACGAGGTTCGTCGTCGTGTTTGCAGCGCACGCGAATGAAAAAACACGATGGGAAGAGAGCAAAAGGTCGTGGGAACTGCAATATACACGCGTCCATTCATCCGGATGAAAAGGTTCGTTATAGGGGCAATTACTGTGGTGGTGTGGTGCGCTGACCTCTATCAACGGCCGCACCCCCGTTCTACTACACCTTACCCCGACGCGCCTTACTGTTCTCTGCATTTTAGATTAGTTTAATGTCGGCCGAAGCGAGCGAAAGCAGCCGCCCGTTGCTCGATAAGAGAATTAACCGATAGGGTAATAAGGAGGAGGCCACGCGAACCGTCGTTCCTCCCGACTCTTCCTTCCTTCCTTCCTTCCTTCCTTCCCTCCTACGTTCTCCACCTCCTCCTCCTTCTCCTCCTCTTCGTGATCCAGTCTCCGCCTTTCCCTTGCTTCGAACGCGCTTCGTCAACCCATCGGTAAAGTAAAACCATCATCTTGCGAGACGACCGATGCGCTTTCTCCGTTTTCGTTTGCTTCGCGCTTGCTGCCCGAACGAATGGACAAACAGCTGTTCGTCGATTACAGGACGACAGATTTTCTGGTTAGTAATTCGGATATACATAATATCGAGCTGTGTCGCTCGATTCGGAATATACTCGCTGGCCGATGAAACTTATTAATATGATAATCATCGAAGCAAGGAATTATTATCACGGTGACCTATTAAATATCGCCATATATTACGCATTGAATATTGCGTTATTACGCTGAGCCGTAAAATAATCCTATCGTGGGGAGTAAATGTTAATAAATTCAATCGGTTAAACGAACGATGCGCATCCGACTGTCGTAGATGGTTGGTTTCGAAAACATAAGAAGACGAAGACTAAAAATAAACGCGAACAAATGTGATCAACGAACGACGATATACGATTAAATTGGCTGGTTTTTAATGGTAGAACGGCGAGTTTCGCGACAAAGGATCGAACGATTCGGCTGGGATCGATAGTTTCGACGAGTTTCGCTTCGAGATACACGGTTACTCGTATTCGTTGACTAGTGGAAAATGAAACGACAGAGAAGAGAAGAGAAGAGAAGAGAAGAGAAGAGAAGAGAAGAGAAGAGAAGAGAAGAGAAGAGAAGAGAAGAGAAGAGAAAAGAGGAAGAGCAGTGCGTGTTTTTTTCAAAACGGAAGAATCGATATTCCGTTTGGAACGGTTGGATCAGAGGGAAGAAAAGGACGCCGGCGACGGGGGAAGGGAGCGAACGCGTGACTGTGACAGCGCGCGTTGAAAATATACCTATCGACGTTGTCATCGATAATGCGTGGAATCGAAATTTCCAGGCGGACGAGTTGGTTCGGTGGCAGAAAAAGTAAAAAGTAGTTAAGGCTAACTATACAGCCGTGAATCCATCATATTAGCCATGGGACTAATCGGTTGTACAACGGGCCGCGCGGACGACAGAAACGCGCAATTTCGAATCAATCTCCGGGGATATCTGACAGGGGCCGGTCCTCGTTCGTTTTTCTCCGGCTGCAGTCAAATCGATAGCTCTATACGGCCAGAGCGAAACCGCGCCACGCCGGCCTGCGACAAACGCGAAACACCATTTCCGTGGAAAGCAACCGTGTAACCTACTTGCTTTCGAGTAACCGGAGCCCCGGGGTCACGCAGACGAAACGCCGGTCGTTACGACCGTTCGCGGAGAGACGCGGTCGCGAGGAAAACGCGTCAGCGAGAGGCGTAAATTCTCGCTACGATTCGGTGAATCGACGCCGCGAAGTAGTCGTTCCCCTGTTTCGGTTAGGATAACAGAAGTGGTTGAATGAATATGACACAGTAGTAAGTTATATTTCACCGTTTATTCCAACAACTTATAACGAGGATAGTTTCGCTGGTGCGTATGTACGAGATGAATGAGTGACTGATCTACGTGTGTGTATACCCGGTTAAAGGATGTTGACCGTTCGAAGGATGTAAACTCGGTACTGTCTTGGGAGACGATGCTGTGTCGGAGGAAAGCTAAGGATGGGTGTGTCTAGCGCACGGGACCATCGGATTTGTTGGTGCCGATGTTAGTTAAGAGAGTGAGGGAAATAGGCTTCGTTGTTAATTGGTTAAACGAAGGGTCTTAACCGCCCTCGAGAGAAAGTGGTTAGTGGGAGGAAAGTTGCAGCGTACGTGAGAAAAACTAACTTTCCCTAGTTAAGCCGTGGTAGACAATAGTCTTTGGAAATTCTTCGGAAACAGACGTTTGTTTGGTTTGAAGGACCTTTTCTAGGAAATCTATGAGATTTATGGAAGGTACTTGAAACTATGGAGGTTACGCTGCGAGTATCCGAAGACATCTGGTTGCCATATTGCCCGCGGTGTGTGGCCTGGGCTAGGTAGACTGTTACGCGACGTAACACCGGTTCTCCCTTAAACGCGATTAATGTATCGCTAGCTGGGAAAAAGGGAGAAAGAAAGAAGGAGAGGGGATAAGAACGAAGATAGAAAAGGGATTCGCATCTCGTGGAAATCGACACGGTTCGATCCACGTTTCAGCGAGCTTTCCGCCGTCGAAATCGACAATTGCCGGAGGAGGACCTTTTTGTCGAGCAAAATAAATAGACATTTTTCCCCTCCTTCGTTTTTCAGTATGTTTACCAACCCATTGTTCTATTCACCGTCGCTTCCGGCAACGTTCGATTTGGAAATGTTGACTCGGGAACATTCGATTTGGGTAACGTTCGATTCCGAAATGTTTTATTCGCTGACGATCGGTTCAGAAATGTTTGAGCCCGGAGATGGTGGATTCTCATACGTTCCATTCTCGGAACGTTCGATCCTCGGTAACACGGAGTTTAGCGATTCTCGAAACCCGGCAGAATCTTCGATTCGAAAGTGTTTGATAGACGTGCCCCGTATATCGTGCAAACACTCTTTTATACGAGTTTCGTGTATCTTTCTGCTCTCGGTTGTGCGACCAAAGTGCGCGATCGGTGTTTAGAACGAAACTTTCTTCGGGAAAAATCAGAACGTGCGTTACAATTCATTTACCAAGGAAATAAAGGCAAGGTCGATTTTGCACCGAGCTCGCCGTTTTCCGGGAACGTGCTGATATCCAAACGGACGGTTTGTATAAATTTCGGGGAAGGAGTAACCGGTTTACGATTTCGTCTGGCAGCAGCCTTTCGCGAATTATTCGCGTCGAAGATTCCGATGAACAGGGAAAGGGAAGGAAGGACGACAGAGGAAACGTATCGGTACAGGGCACCGAGTTAATTACATTAAAGATTCTGTACACAGATAAATTAGCTGCTTCTCCGTGCAGATAGTAATTATCGGGGTGATAAGTGGTAATAACAGTTTTACGCTAGTTTCAGCCTCTACCTGCTTCAGCTAACCGTTAACGAAGAAGACGCGGCAGTTAAAGCACTCGTTATCAAACAGCTTAACCCCGTAACTCCTTCGTGATTAAAAGCATCGCTATTAAGTGTCGTTATTCGTCGCGTTATTAGGGCGATACAGCTCGAACGTAATTAGCTCCTTGTGCAAATAATATCGGGTTGTCCGACAGTTTGCGCGGCGGATGTCGCGCAAGAAGAACGAAAACGACGAAAACGGGGAACAAAGGAAAGAATGAAGGCGGAGAGGGGCCGGAACAAAGCATGAGTCGGCTCAATGCGCGTACCTCGTTTTTCGGTTCTCTCGATAACCTCGAAAGCTCGTCGTTGTTCTTCGTAACGACGTCGTCGGCCGGCGATATTCCACGTCGTTAAAACAACCGGGACGAGTCAACACGGAGGCTTTCTTCCTTTTTTCTCTCCTGGAACGGATGCTCGAGAGGAAAAAAGTTTCCCGCCTCGTGCTCGGGCCACGAGCAAACGTTTTAACGCGATTGAAAAAGTTGAAACTCTAACGAGTGACTAGCAGCGATTAGCAGCAGTTTCCGAGTCGTATAGAAGGCGTGGTGTTTCGTTCGTTAAGTCACTGTTCACCTAGAAGCGTTTTCTATCGGTCGGTAATCGGAAAAGCTCGTCCCTCTGCTTCCGTTCCTCTCTCCATCGGCCGATTTACGCGACCCTAGTTTTATCGCTGTTTTATCGGTGGCCGTGCGTCGAAGCGTGCCTTTTTAAAAAGCTCGTACCACGGCAGTTTCTTCCGCTGCTCGTTTCTCGCTGGTCGCCACTGCGCGCGCACTTATAATTAACAATGTCACCGGTCGCGTCGAGTTGTCGCCGGTGCGGTTGTTAGCGAGAAGCTTTTAACGAAGCCGGACGAGGCGACGTACTTCTCTCGACTCCGTTTCTCCGCCAAAATACCAAGATCGATATCCGGTATCGGCGATGAAAACGCGCCGGTCCTTCGCCGCGCGATACGCAACGAAAGCAACCCGATCGCAGCGGGCTGATTTCACCGAGCCCGATGATTAAAAACGGGAGGGAATCGACGGTGCGAGATTTCCCGGCGAAGCTGCGGACGAGTACTGGATATTGAGATGAATTTAGCCGCGCGACGACGTCCTCCTTTCGGAAAATTTCAAGCGAATTTTCGCGGAAAAGTCGAGAAATTTGTAGAAACGTCGTACGATTCGTCGTATTTTATTAGCTCTATGGGCAACACGACAGACGTACGTACGTATCTCGAATTTCGTTTCCGCGAAATTTCACGGTGCCGGGAGAAATGATTCGCAAGGGCTCGGATCTTATCGTTGACGCGAGTCGATTTTCCAGGATCGTGAAGAAAGTATCTGATCAGCTGAGCGTATAACACGGTTTCTTAGATATGAATTTCTACGAGCGCAACCTAACCTCGACCTATTCCGATTTCAGATAAGATTTCCATCTTCGAGGAGACGCGAACCATGGAAAGAGAGGAGAAAAGTTGTAGGTATCGTTTCTGCCGCGTAGCGCCGGCACTTTCTTTGGAAAAAATTGCCGTTCGGCGAGCGTGTTTAACGTTAATCGCCGATCAACTTAGCCGTCGTCAATCGACCGAATCGAATAATTTCGAGGAATCTTCCACCGACTCTTATCGTCTTGGCCTGTTTCGCGTCTCCGTCGGCCGATTTTCTCGCACCGCGTTCTCCACCGCGGTTTTCTATCCGTATAATAGAATAGTATAGTAGAATAATACGTATAATATAATAGAATAGATACAACGATTATAACGCGTTGGATACCTGGATGTACCGATTGCCCCGGGGCGATCCTCCGTTTCTCCGGTTTTCGTTTCTTTCGTGCCAACCGAACCGAACAAAGGCGACGGATAGTTTCGCGGATAGTGGGCGTGCATCCATACGACGATAATTCTTCCTCATTTGTCGTCGTTTCTATAATTTCATCCGCTGCTGCCCCATCCAGTAGAGACTGGCCTGACCCCGATTTTATTATATTATATCATCCGCCCTTTTCCTACGTTTCCTCTTTCATCCCCCTCTTACCACTTTCCACGCTTTTCCTCCATTCTTCGCCGTTCCAATTGTTCCGTCGTATCTCTACCTCTAGCCTGTTTCTCAGGCTGCCTTCCCCTGTTTCCTGCCCGCTTCCTTTTTCTCCTTCGCTTGTCACGCTTTCTCTTATTTAATCCAGCCTCTCCTCTCTTCTTCGCCGCGTTCTTTCTAGTTTTTCACCGAGGCCTGCCTCGCGCCTCCCGTCTGCCGCCTCCCGCTCCCTCCTCGTCGCTGTCCCTAATTCCCTTCTCAGCCGGTTAAACCCTCCTGCCCCATCGTTCCAAGCTCCAGTCGATCCGTGTCTCCGTTCGATGCCGCCCCATTCCGATAATAACGCGCCAACCCGTCGCCGGAAATAAAGAGCACCTCGCGCTGATCCCTTTTGTTTCATCCCGAGCGATTCACCCCTCTCCTCGTTCGGTCGCCACCTCCCTTTATACCAGGCCGGTAAAAAATAATTGCAGAGCCGAAAGCGACGGAGATTCACGGCCCCCTTTTTCACCGCTGCGCCACGCCGCGCAACACCGCGCCATGTCGTGCCGCTACGAACCGCGTACCGTGTTCCCCTTTTGTCTTCGATTGCCGTCCGGTGACAGCGTTCTTCATCACGGCCTACCGTCGCACGCCCTTTCGTTACCGGGTTGTCGCCACCCCTTGGAAAATACACGACCCGCTGCAAACCCGTTGCTTCCGGACATCCTTTCGTGTAAGAATTCCACCGGTGAATGCCGCACAGAGGATTTAAGATAGAAGGGTTCTCTGGTTTGAGCGAGTGGAGCGAGTGATTAATGCGAGGCTGGATCTGACAAGCAGGGCGTGCAGGGGCAAGAACGCAGCAGACCGAGTATACGAGAACAGCGGATTGCTTCTGAACCGAGATCGAGCGACGGTCAGTCTTTGCCAGGGATATCGAGTAACCGTATTGATGCTGCCGACGATGACTTATAGCCGCTAATTTGCCGGAGTAGAAAATACGACGCGAAATTTCCAATTTGGAGGAAACGGTTGCCGCCACCTTGATTTTCGCTACCGTTTACAAGCTTCTAACGTTAGCACGTTATTTGCGATTCCATGGTAGACGATCCAATTATCTCGGCCAAGTTTTCTTCTTCCACTTTAATTACCACTTCTCAGGCCGTACAGTTGTATTTTCTTTGGCGAATCGGCTCTTACACGCGCTGCGCGAAATTAAACTTTACCGTTAAACTTGGCTTTCTTGTCGATAAAGTTCGATGGACATGGACGTATCGCGCATCGCGGCGATCGCCTTCCAAGCTCAGCGACCAAACGAAGAATCAAAGTCCCGCACCGTGTTTCGTTATTACGAACTTTCCGTTGAACACGCGCGCTTACAGCCCCCTTGCTTCCTTTTGCTGCGTTTCAGCCGCAGTTCCCAAGATATTACGACGTTAACTACGGTAATTAAAGTACGGTTCTACGTAGACCGTGATTAACAGCTGGCCGGTGTACCGAGTCACAGGCCGCCCCACGACACCCGACGTAAATAACAAAATTAACTTCTTCCCTTTCTTAATCGCCAGGCTCCGGACGAAAGCAACGATGACCGATCGTTCGTCGATCCTGCAAATTGTCCCTATAGCGGACTACGTTCGCCTATACCGGAATCGTCACGGCCCGCCATAAAGTTCACTTTGCCTTCAACGCTGTTACGTCCAAGGAATTGAGACGTTTGACATTGATCGGCGAGCAGCCAGCGCAATCAATCGGAATTTTTGCTCGGTCGTCGAGCTCGATCAGCGGCTCGCTTTCAACGCATATCCCAGCATGTTGTTTCGCGACGAAAACGCCACCTCGAGGGAGCGTTTGTGCAAAAAGAGCGGCTAAAAGGTGAGAACGCGACGGCGACAGTTTTATTCGCCCGTCACGACGTCACGACGGTACGACGTTACGACGTTAGGACGTTACGACGTCCGACCGAGCCGCGACGTAACTACCGCGAGACAGCAAGCCGCTTGGAAGGGATGTTTTTAAGGAGAAGAGGCAAGAAGAGAGAAAAAAGACAAAGGCGGTTATAAACGCAAAGAAAATACGAGTTCGCCGCGATGTTTCCGCGTTGATATTACGTTAGAGGCGGAACGCTGACATTCACGGTTGCGGAAGGAATCCATCCGTTAAACGATTTAGAAAGCAACTGGTTTTATTTCGGACAAAAAGATCCGACTCTTGCGCGACGTAGTTTAAAGCCGCCGTTTAATCTTGAGTCAGTTGCCCGACTTTCTGGTCAAGGGCTCTCACACGTATGCGTTCGTTGATGTTTCGCGAACGTTTATCGATAAAGTTAAAAAGTTAATTAAAGCGAAATACCGATGAAACACCTCGTTCGACGAGTTTCTCTCGATAAAGGAGTTGCAAGTCTGAACGTTATTGGAAATTGCGCGAGAAGGTTGGACGGTGGACGAGCTTGATAGTTGGACGAGGTGAGGGCGATCCGCTCCTCATCGCGGAAACTTCCAGCGAAACGTCGGACTTTATTCCTGACCTATCGAAACTTGGCGCGCAAAATTTACAAACTCGGCCGCGTTCGTCGTTGGTTGTCAGAACGTCCAACGATACGGGCATATTCTCGAAAGATTACACCTAATACGGGAGGATCGAAACAGAAAACTCGAACGAAGAATTGAAACGAAGGTGGCTAGACGGGTACATGCTCCGACCTTCTCCGTTTCGTATTCGCTGCACCGTGTACGATAGCTGTGATATACGGAACGCAGTGAAACTGGAACAGCTGAAAGAAAAATCGAAATTGCGAGTTGAGCGTTTTGCGGCGCAATAGAGCGAGATATATTTAACGGCGCTGATCAATTTACCCGGAAGATCGTTGCAAGCCTAAGAATAGCTCCGAGTTCTTCGAGGCAAGCCCATCGCGCAGAGTAATTAATTTTCTTAATCGACTAGCGAACAATAAATTAATCAACGTCGAAAAATCCAAAAATTTAACGTCGATCCAAGGATATTTTCGGCCAAGGCGTCGCAGGTTCCGTTCGCCAGAACGACGATCAAACGTGCTGCTAGACGGATTAACGGTGAATTACGCGAAGCAGCTTTTAATCGACGCTGCTCGAATATCAATTAAGGGCGGGAGTAGCCCGAGTGGCAAAACCGAGGTAATGCCGTATTTCGAAGAGATTGCTTCGCCCCGAGTGATTTAACGTCGTATAATCTGCTACGTGTTTCTTTTTTGCGTCGCTTCTTTCTATTCCTTTTTTTTTAACGGTACCTCGCGCACTTGTCGACGCGTTTGAGTTATTAACTCTCTTGTCCCCTTCCATCTCCTTCCTTTCTCCTTTTTTCTCTCTTTTTTTAATTTCTTTTTTATTTATTTAGATACCTTTTGTTTTTCAACCAATCTTTTTAAAGCGCTCGCGGAGGTGCTAAATATATCGTTTTATGCTTAATACATGCTCAACAAAGTGGATATAAAAGCGACGTTGAAACATTTTACTCTAAAGTTAGCCGTTACAAAGAAATCTGCGCAACGGCTCCCGCAGGACGTTACAAATTTCGAGGACCAGTTTTACAGCGTTACGAAATATACCGCAACAACATCGGCACGAAACCTCGCACAGTCTGAATTACCGTAGGAAAAAAGAAATTCCACTCGGCAGCAGGCATTCGCGAACGAGTGACGCAAAAATATGTCGGTTTCCACGAGGGGGGGGGGGATGAAAAAGAAAAGGAAGAAACCGTGGAACACGGGGTGTCGCTGAACCGGACGATAATTTATGTATCCGTTCGCTAAACTTGCGGATGCTCGCTGATCGCGTCGAACGACAAAGGCTTAACGAAACCGTATTATTTCTGCGAGTCCGGCGCGGCGTGCCGATAAAAAGAACTAGCAAACGGTTACGAGCTCGACACCCGGAACGTCGCTTGGATCTGGCAGAAGACGGTACGATACGCGGAACATTGGACGGATAAAACGAACACCGTCGTTTATCGATAAACAGAGCCGCTGTCGTAACGCGTTCTGTCGTGACGCGCTCGAGCAAAGTGCTGGAAATTTGTCACGTCGTGCTCGAACGATCGTAGCTAAACTCGGACGAAACGTGGCGGCTTCCAGTTGTTCGTTGTTAGTCGTTTCCAATGGGATACGGCGGCCAAAGGTAAAATAAAAAGCTGTTAACGAGATCGTCTACGGCGATGAGAATCCATCGGCGATAGCCGCAATTCCGTCCGAGTAAACGGCAACCTACTCGCTACAAACCTAATCGTATCCTTGTGCTCGTGATTGGTATATCTTGCCACGTCGATAGACCGCCAGCGACAGGTGCTACGTATCGATCTTATTAGACAGGAGGAACAATGGCAAACAAATCACGATCGCGTCAATGTCTATACGTACAACGACGCAAACGGAAACGTTTGTCCCCCTGATCGTTCGTAGTTAGACCTGTCGGACCAGCGAAATCGAGCGTTCTCGATCGAGCGTTCGCCAGCACAACTTTTCGCTCCTCTTCTTACGCCTCCTACGAGCGTGCAGGTAATCTTATTCCGAAAATGTATATGGAGAGTCGTGAACGCGCGTTATAACATACAGGCTGGAACGAACGAGCGAAGAGACGGTATCGCGATACCGATATCTACTTGAAACGCAAGATAAAGGAACGAGGGAGCAGCTCCTCCCTTTCGGAGCTCGGTATTCGATCGATGACGATCGTTTCGACGTCCAACGGACTAAATACGTGTGACGACGAGAGCTGGAATTACCAATATGAAGGTAAGTAGGTGTCTGTTTTCTTTTGCCCGACGCGTCGAAATCAACGCGCGTGTGTTTTGCAAAGTTTGAGAACAACGACGCGTCGAACGTATTTCAGCGATTCGCAAACTGTAACCGTTTCCTCGATATTGTCCTATAGATCAGCTACTAACTAAATTGTTACGAATTTTCAGTTCGTTCCGTTCTCGTTCTCGTTCTCGTTCCGTTTTCACGCTCTTTTCGCGCACCAACGTATGAAACGGACAGAGATTCGATGGTTACACGCACGTCATCGTACTAGGAAACGTATCAAAGTCTCGCACAGAAGGATCAGTCTGGCGGAAGATCACACGGATGTCACAGGTAGCATATTCAAACATCATGCGGGACGTACGTCTCGCAGGCAATCTGTTTATGCGTTATTGTCCCGTCCTTGAACGGAATAATTTTCAAACAGCCGCGGGATATGTGCATCTGTTGCGATACGAGCGTTACAAATACCGCTGACACTTTCTCTCGCCAGCAATATCTCGCTCGGTAGAAACGCTTCGCCGCCTACGTTTGCTGACAACGATGCTGGAAAATCTCGATTCTTTGCCTCGACAACGTCTTACGATCGTCGCCGCTGTAAAAACGAGAAAACGTAAACGGAACGTGTAAACGAATAAACAGGCAAGTTCATCGAAGCAACACGAAAAACTTCTAAAAACTGCGAGAGCCGCGTTTCAAAGCATCAAACACCACCTGTAAATATTCAGCCATCGCGCAGACAGCTTTCAATCGAGTCGTCGTCGATCGGCCGCTTTTTTCTGGCGTTTGCCCGTGAACGCGAGTAACCGTGCCCTGTCGAATCTGTCGATACGCAGAGCGCCGAAAACAAGACGCGACGTTCGGCGGAACGTGCCCGAACGATCGTTCACCCTTAGCCGCGGAATCAACGCGAGAGAATGGACGAAAAGGTTCGATATTGCTGGAACGGCGCCCGTCACGCGGATCGAACGACGCGCCAACGACCGTGCGTTATAAACCGATCTCTCGAAAGCCGTTCTGTGCGTCGCGCGATCGTTTTAATACGTTGGAAGCTCGCTCTCGCGAGAATCACCGCCCATTCTAACTCGCGTCTCCGAACGTCGTGCAAAGCAAATACCTATCTGTTATCCAGCCACCGAAACCTTTCCTCTCTCTCGCCGACGTCACTCCTCTCCTGGTAAACTCGAGTGCATCCGTTTAACGACGGAACCTTTCCGCAACATTAATTCTCTTTTTCCTCGTTCCTTACGCGCTGATTCGCCGATCGAGTCTTCTATTCGCAGAGACAGCGTCGAGACGGTCACCACGGTTTTTACGTTGGTAAAACGCGGCAATACGTTTTACAAAGCCGCTTAAACGCACCGTGACTATTGGCTATTAACGTATCCTATTATCGCAACAATGCGAAACTTTTCGTATGCGTATTTTCGTATATGCGTATATCGGTCGAATATCGAGAAAAGGGCACTTTGGATTTTCACGCTTTTCCGATATATCGCTAAACGCTAAAGACGTTTTAAACAACTTTTTCCTGCGCATACGTACAACCGATGCGGCGTTTGGTCTTAGTGTTGCGGTTATGCGGGAAAGCCTTGGTTTTCGAAGCTCGATGTAGGTAGCAGTATCTAATATTAATCCGTTCACCGCCGTGGCATTTTTTATGTTTACACCGATAAGGGTAAGCCGTGAATATTGCTAAATACTATAACCCGACCCAGCTTGGAAACTCGGGCCGAGCTACGTGTAATATTTTCCCGTGTAATTCGTGATTGAAGGCCGAGCGCCGACCGTGCGTGTAGGACAAAACCGTTCGAAACGTCGAGCTTCGCAACGTATTTCGAAAGCATCGAGATCGAAGGTGGCCTCGTTTTTTCGAATATTTACCGACTCTCGAATCGTTGCGCTTCTTCTAGTATTCTCCGCATTCGTCGTCGAAAACGGCGATCAAACGAGCGATAGAAAATTTTAGATAAATTTCACGTCATTCTGTATTTTCCTTCGCAACTTGCCCTCGATTATCGATTATTTCTTATCGTAGAACAAATTATCCAGGAAAAATCTTACAACGTGCTATCGTCAGCGTGATTTCCTTCTGTGATTCGCTCGTGCCGGACAGCACCAGCCTCGTTCGAAAAGTTCGAGGGGCAGGGGGCGAGCGAGTCTATTTCCGTGCGCGGAGTTAACCAGCATCTGGAAGGAGTCGCGTAAACGTGTCTACGCCCGGAGAGGATGACGCTCGTTCGCGAAGAACATATACACGAGGGCCAAGAAAGCACGAGCGAGGGTTGTTGAGCGCGTTTTGCGTTCGACGCGCAGCCACCAGCGAACCAGTTAATTCTCCGCCGTTTCGCGTACAATCCCTAAATTACGAGCGAGACGAGACCGCTTTGTCGAATTCCTGGTACTTAAGTCGGACCCGGTGGTTTTCGCATTCGACACTCCGCGTTGGTTATTCGCAAATTTTTCGTCGCGGTATTTGATCGATTTGGCCGACTCGGAAGCGCGGAGAGGGCTCGAGGCTCCTTCGCTTGGTGCAATCAACAATTGCAATTTTGTTAACTGCTCCGCGGGCGATCAGAGACCACGAAAAGTATCCATCAGATGAAAGCAGATCAGAGGCGGAAGATCAAACGACAAGGAACGCGGGCATAATGACCTTAGGTCGTGTTTAGGTAACTCGTGTTTTGTTTTCATCGCCGAATCGTTTGCGATGAGGAAAAAGCCAGATCCTGGAACTTTTGAGTCGCTTACGAGCTTTGTGAATGATTCGTCGCAGTTGCGAGTAAATTTTTTTTTTATATTTTACGTGGAGGAAATCCGCACGGACGCCAGGCCGCTTCTGGGGAAAGCGGCGTGGTAGTGTCGGATTCCAACCGACTAAAACCTCCACGATAACCGTCCCGGCTGCGATCGAGAGAGGCCCGGGAACCGATGTGAGCGTTGCAACGGGGCCTCCCCCGCGCGCTTAATACCACGGCTGATGGAGCGGTGTGTGACCATTGTCACACCGCCTCGTCGCCGGAGCCACCGACCCAGGCAGCCCAATTCCCCTAACGGCCTAATTAAAAAATAATTGTAGGAATTATCAAAAAATATGGACTACGGGGCCCCAGGTGGATGTAAACCTGGAATCTGTAGCTGGACTACTACACTAAGGCAATGGCAGTACGGATATTCACAACACAACTGTTCTTCTGTATACACAACACAATTACTCTTCTTCACTACCACATTTTGATGACAGGTGACGATCGTTTCGTTGTTCGGGGTTAGTATCAATGTTGCTGTGTTACAAGTATTACGAATATCAGGAGGAAGAATTTTTTTTCCTCTTTTCTTTTTTTTTTGTTTTTTCTATGTTGTTTTCATAGGTATTCTTTTTTTTACTTTTTTTATTTTATTTTTTATTTTATTTTTATTTTTCACATCTCGGGAGGTAATTTCTCGTAGAGAGACACCTAAGACGTAGAAGCTGCGTCGCCCAAGTACGGATTCTCACACACATCACATTTCACTTCTGATCCTGAACTCACTTATATCAAAATCCAGGAGGGAATGGATTCGAACCGCCAACCTATGTGTTTGCAGTCTGCTACAGTAACCACATAGCCACCGTCGTCCTGTACAAAGTATAGTTCCATAATTCTTATTTGATGCTAAACATTCTGATCTCGCACTATTAGATATATATTATTCATTATTCTCCCTCCCCCACCCCCTCTCATCCCACCCCAACCCCGCCCCCTCCCTCTCATCCCACCTCTCCCCAAAGTTACACAGCACCCAAAAAGCAGGCTACCGAAGCGTCCTGTTTTGCGACAAAGTTTTCAGGACAGAAAAAAATAAAAAAAATTCATAAAAAAGCTCCGCTCCTCAGCGGCTTAAACCCAAAAATTGTATTATACACGAAAAATATAAAGCGCCGACGCATAATACAGCATGGCTACGCCGTACCGCCACGTATCAGTACCTTTGCCTAACATATCTGTTGGAATACGACGATATCAACCGCATGCAGATAAGGTAATTGATCGTACGGATTCTTCCCTTCGCTGCCCAGCGCCATCCCCACTAGCGTGCGTTCGTGAGATGCACCACGGCGGCTAGCACGTGCAGGCTCTTTCGAAAATTCGCCGGAAGAAGCGTCAGGATATGGATGGAACATTCTAGATGGGCACGTCGAGAAGCTACTAGAAGGTTCTGTGCCACATGTGACGCCACACAGACACCCACACAGGTCACAATCATTACTGCATAGAGAGTGGGGCTCTAAACCTTTTCAAGGGCCATGGGTCACTAAGCCAGTCAGTCTGTGAATAACTAGCCAACTGTCTACATTCCAGAACGCACATTTATAATCCTTGTAATAATTGTCTAATAAATATGTCGGGTTTACATTAGAATTAGGGTTAGGGGCGTGAAACGAATCCTCGTTTGGGTTACACGTTGTCGTTATGCAATAGAGAAGACATTGACTAGCGCAAATACGATTATTATAGAACCGGACAAGTAACCGTGGTAGTTAGGTACTCGAGAAACTAATGACAATGATCCTAGGTTCAATAACGAATCCGCGGTCGACGGGATGATAGATGAACGTACTCACAAAATCCAAGTCGGATGCGTAATATTCACTGGCCGTAAAGGGTTACTCCTTAATCGATGAGATCGCGAGCGAGAATGCCTTTCCCGTCCCGATGATGCCACAGAGGAAAACTATAACGGGGTGTGTCTAAGGATACGAGATCATCGGATTCGTCGAGAAAAGCCTTCGTTCAGAAAGTAAGGGAAATTGACGTTGCTGCTAATTGGTCAATCTCCATATCGGTGGTTAGAGAAGGATGCTAGCCGCCCTCGAGGGAAAGTTGCTAGTGGGAGACGCCGCTCGTTGAAAAATACGTCTCCCCTATCTTCCCGTAGTTGGGACAAAGGCTGTTTGTCTGTTTGAAGGACTTTAGTTAACTAAACCTTAAGATTTATAACGGGCCCTCGGGCTAGCCGAACATGTACTGCGGAGACGCATCGACATCTTAATACCACGGCTGATGGAGCGGTGTGTGACCATTGTTAGACCGCCTCGTCGCCATGCCAGGCAGCCCGGTTCCCCTACCGGACTGCTTGGCGGCCCCGAGGCGCTGAGCCGCCAAGCGCCCAAGGCCCGAACCCCACGGAGGGGGGGCCAGCACGCTTCGCCAACGCCACACGGAGGTCCCAGGCGTTCACCCATCCGAGTACTACCCGTGCCCGGCGCTGCTTAACTTTCGTGATTTGACGGGAACGAGTGCATTCAGCCCGGCCAGGGCGTTGGCGTTGCGAGTAAATGGCTCTTTACCAACGTTCTTCTTCCATCTTTCCGGATTCCAATCCTCCAGCATCGATCTCGTTTTCTTGGTCTACGACGTCGTTCGACGTATCATTAGCAGGATAATTAGTTTCCTCTTTTGACAAATTTTTATCTCTGTTGAGATGCGATTACATCTTTAGACACAACGTTAGGCAATATTCTGAGGGGACAAGAAGTTTTGGAGAGAATGGTAAAGAAAATTTGACTTATGACACATAAGAATTATTTATTTTATTATGTAAATAGACCGCGGTTTTTTACGCATTTGTGGAAAATTTGCACGTAATACGACGAAATATATATGCTTCCTTTAATATTTTTCTATAATACTTAATAGGTAATGCAATTGTCCACCCTTTTGTCTTTTATCGGGATTTTATTTTTTTAAATATATTGTAGGTCTAATTATAAAATATTATTGTAGGAATTATCAAAAAATATGGACTACGGGGCTCCAGGGGGATGTAAACCTGAAAGCGTAGGTTTTGTGCGTGTCTATGGAGAAAAAGGTTTCCCTCGCGCAACTATGATCGAGCATCCAAGCTCGAAGGATACAACGTAAAAGTGGAGAGGAAAAAGCATAATCCCGGCAGAAAGGAAAGATCCAAGTGCTTCTCGCTTGTTCTTAAATCCGCAGAGTAAATGGAACGGCAGTAAGAAAAGCAATGACCGAAAATGGAGCGTTCCACTGAATAATGCAACGTTAGACGGTGAATAAATACAGACGGATAAAGCCGTCGCAGCCTCGGTATCGCCAGCTTATTAACGATAAAATCAACGATGTCGCGATACTTTGTCGATGCGACGAACGCTCGTTCGAGACTTGGCTTCGCGATGAGAAACAGTTTTGGAGGAAACGCGTGTAGATAAGGGAGTGGCGATTCCGTCGAACCGGAATGCGAGGAAAAGAAGCGAACGATTCTGCGAAGCTGACGCAGCGCAAACTTTCCTCACGACGTTAACAAACAGAGAAACGGAAAAGTAATTTCTCCAATCTCGAGAATATTTATAAAACGCGGCAAACAGAGGTACATATCGCGTGTTTACGCTTTATAAATAGGAGGAAAACAGGAAGGATGAAAGAGGACAGGCGGAAAGGAGAGAGAGGCGGGGGGATTGGCGAGGAATATCAGGATAAATTTCCACGACAAACACCGAACGAGGCAGTCGAGTAAGCTGTTTCAAAAATATACGTACGGACAGCTCTGGTTTCCAGCTACTGTTCGCAATTCGTACGCTTTGGAAAGTTTGGGAAAGCCGACGGCGTACATGCACGCCGCTCGCTATTTTCTAACGCTCTCATAAACTTTCGATGCAGTCCAAGTATTAACGTGGCAGGGCAAAAACAAGGAGAAAAACGCGTATTCGTATTCGTCGATGCTGCTCTTGGCGTCGATGAAACCCCCATTGCGATCGAAATAAACGGGCGAATTTTCACCGACCTATGAAACGCCCGACACCGCGTATTTGTTCCCGGCGAAAAATACGAGAAAACCTTTGGTAGGGTCAATTTTTTTAACCGTAATCGCTCACCGGATACGCAATGTTGCAAGTTTGTCGCGATGAAAAAATGCCAGGAAAAAAAGAAATTTCTCTACACGCGGCGTACAGCCCGATGACTCTTGACAACGCAACAAGTTCGGCGATTTGAAATTTCTATTCTTCGAAAGTGAAACAAACGTGGAAAAAGCGCGATTTTGAGTAAATTCCCGGCAATTTCATAATGGAAACGTTTCGATTTAATTTACATGTACTCGTATCGTCATCGATGTTTCGAGTTCGATCTTACGTGGCGCGGAACCTATTAACGCGATGCTTTTCAGAATGAAACGGAAAGAGTATCGGAAAGTTGCTGACGTTCTTGAACGCGTAGACCCGGTATTACCTGGGCACGATTCCAAACGCCGCGAGCTTTTATCTGCATTTTCAATTTACTTTTTCGTATTAAAAGTAACTGGCTGCTGCTAGTTTGTTTACATCTACATATAAACCGAACTGATCGAGGAAAAATTGCGTGGAAAAGAAAATCACGAAAAAAACCGAAAGACGTTGGAACCGCTGGTTCGTGGGAGCCTTCGTATTCGCGAAAGCCATATTTCGTAGAAATATTATTTTTATTCGCTCGTTTGAAAGAAAGCGACGAATCTCGTTGCGTGGGTGACGCTTGCGAAGCATACGAAAGGAGGGAAAAGAGAAGAAAGGAGGAAACACGGTACAAAACAGGGCAGAGCTGGCTGGTTAATTTGCTTGTAACGATGCTCGCTAGTTACAGCTGGTTGACGTTTCCCGGCTCGGTTGCCACGGACCAGAGCGGTCTCCTAGAAAATCGTCGACTCGCGAGGGTGGAGCGTCGCGCAACGGCTTAATTATCACGAGCACGAAATGAAAATTAGCCGACGACGATGCGTTCGTTCGTTTCCGGGTGAAACGTGGTGACACTTTGCACGGCGAAACTGTTTGAAAAGCAGACGGTACGCGGCAGCAGAGACATCCGTTAGTCGCGGTTGTATCGCGTGCGAATTATCGACGGGATCGGGATCGCTTTAAAAATGCCTGGCTCGTGTTCGATAAATCCAGCAAACAGGATTATTACAGCAACAGGAAGAGATTATAAGAGATACAAACTCTCCTCTCTTTGCAACTTTGTATTTCGGAAAAACGTTTCGAAACGAACGATCGAGTCACGTTCCGTTCCTCCCCGTACACGCTTTCGCCACCGGATCGGTAAGCAAGTTCAGTTTCAGTTTCGCTTTCGGTTTCGGTTTCGGTTTCCGGTAGAAAGTGGAACTCGCTGTTGAAACGTTATCCTCTTGACGTCTCTTTAAATGGTCGTGATTTTGCTCCGCTTTAACTCCTTTCGAACGACGGAAACCACGCTTGCAGAACCGACGTTAACTTTTCAGCGAACATGGTTACAACGTGTCTCGCGGTGTCGCCAGTCAGATGCGTTTCGAACGCATCGACGTCCACTAGAAAACTAGAAAACGATAATACCTCGTGCCCGAACTGTGAGAAACCAAGGATCGCGCGTCGCGCAAGAAGAATTACTGCTTTCGTTGGTCTATCGAAGAAACGATAAATAGTCCCTCGTAATTCCATCGTGCGAAACACGTGGTCGGCCTATCGAAAAATGGCCACGAAACAAATCGTGCACGAGTTGGAGCGATCCGCGACGGAAACGTCTTACTTAAAGTATCGTTGCCATTTGCTTCGAAGCGACAGGGACACGATACGGAAAGCCTTGGGGATCGAGTCGTTAACCAACAGACCGTATAGGTAGGAGAGTACCAGAAACCGCGAAGAAAGGACGACGAACCGCGACACGGTCGTCGTAGAATCGAAGCACTGCAGCCGTGTCGGCCCAACAGACGTAACAACGGTGACCACCGAGAGAAATAGGAAACGGGATAAAGGAAACCCCTGGGCTATGGTTTGACAGCCGACCCGTGAAACCTGCCGATATGCGCGCTGTATTAGAACCCCGTCGGTCGAATCCGTGTGTTGGCGAGACTTCAAAAAATCCTGACACCGAACGCATCGCAACTCCACTCGTAATCCGATGTAGCTACACGCTAGAAGGACGTTCGTGTGCACTGGGGACCGGATACGCGCAGCTTTACGACTCAGCTAACCCCGCTGCGTCTCCTCTCGTCCTGGTCCACACACACGCGTGGCCATGTTTTCCTCGTCTCCGAGGGACGCGCCGCTTTCACGGAATTACGATCCATCTTGTCCGAGTTAATTCTCTTTGCAGACAGACGTGGCACTCAGTAATCCGATGAATTCGTTTTAATCGGTCGACTTGTCGGAAATTGGCGGATTCTACGCGGAATGCACGGTCGAACAGGCGCCTCGCGTCGTGAAATTTTTACCCGTCCGACGTTTCGATTCGAACGACGATCCTGGAGAAACAGGTAGACGCGGTTAATTGCAGCTTCAGAACTGCGCTGGCTGAAACGAAAGGTAGATTTGGTGTATTCCGTGGAACGAACGAGCTGTTTCACTAACATCGGAACAAAGTAGAAACGAATCGGTACTTATCAAGGAGAAAACATTGTCCAGCGTGGGGAAAAGATTAAGGACCGATATCCCTCGATCCACGCTGGAGAGGGCCGAAGAAACAAGGCGAATTAGCGGGAGATCGGGAGAAGAAGGCAGAACGGGCGGAATAGAAAAGGAATGGATACGGCAAGCATCGGCCGTGCGATTTCGGTTTCGTATCACATAGCGTTATCCCCTCGTAAAGTTGGCCACTCGTGCCACTAGCAGAAACTGTATGGCGGGCTCCGAGAGGGTTTTAATCGCGCGACGGACGAACGTATCGGTGAAATTACTGGAGAGCCCCGTCGACGTGCCTTTCGGTCCTGTCTGCCCCACGGCTCGGCTGCCACGGATCTAACAGATTTACCGGATACAACGTGCCGGGTTACGAAACTTCGAAACTGGCTAAGTTAATTGCCGGTCGCTCCCCCGCACGTACTCGTCTATCAGGCGACTCCAACTAGTAACCAACGAGGAAACCGCTGATTTCAGGCGTAAATTCAGCTGAAAATCCGTAACGTGGAACGATGAAAGAGGCCGCACGGAAGAAAATAGCCTGGCGATCAAAAGGCTGGAACGTGCTTTCAGACCCGGACGCTTAGCTGCGCCGCCCCGCACCGAGATCCACTCTGACTTTCGCCCTTTGCTGCGAATATGACAGCCCGTTCGCGCTTTGCCCTCGACGATCGACGCCGACCACGCTTCTGCCGCCTGTTATTTCCCAACCGTCCACCGTTTTGCTCCCATTCTTTTTCATTTTCTTCTTTCCGCGCTTCTCCTTTTATCCTCTTTTCCCTTCTTCTCTCGCCGAAGCGCCGCGTTTGCTGTCGAGTTCGGCTACGATTGGCAAACACAAATCTTACGTGGACGCGCGATACGCGCGTTCCACGCATTTCAAATTTCACGACGAAACGTACTCGACGACTCAACGTAACGTGGAAAACGCGACAAGATGTTCGAATTTGGAATTATGCGAGCGCGCTGGGTCGATCGGCATGCCATCCGCCAAACGCGCGGCAAATAAATCTGTCGGTGTAATTTTAACGAGCCGCGATACCGCTCGAGGATTATACGGGTAATTTAAATTCCGCTCGCTCGATCGACGCGACCGATGGTAGAGCAAATCGGACGAACGGTTTGTAACACGAGACATTAATAAAGTTGGTGGAGCCGCGGAAAGCGGATGGAAATGGAAATTTTCCGATTTTAATATCGGTGAATGCATCGAGAAGAAAGATCAAAAGGTTGACTGTTGATTAATTTGAGCGGCACGCGAGCCACGAGCCCCGAGCCCCGAGCGTCGCGATGCTCGCGTGCGCCGAAGCTACTGCGATCGAGCGAGCGTCGTAACCTCGGTAAATAACCCGTCGTATAATATTACGTACACTGATCAACGATTCGGAAAGGGAGTATTCGCTAACCGGGGCATCGCCCCACCGTCGTGCGAAAATAAACTAATTAGCCTTTGGGGACGTCGAGGCATGCCCCTCGACGCCCCAGCGGATTTCAAGTCGTCGATTTTACAGCTAGCTGCTGTTACGTTCGAACCGTTTGTAAACCAGTGACGCGCAATTTGGGATAGCGATTGCGATCGAAATCCGACCCCTCTCGAGAATCCTACGGAAAGAGAATTTCTTTCGCAGTGGTTGGTCTGGCCGATCCAAGTTTCGGCGCGCGTTGTCGCGATGCCTAATCGCTGCGTTGCCGATCGTCGTTGCCATTCGAACGCGCGGCGAGCGAACAGCCGTGAGTTTGCTCTGTACACTCGAGGCCTGAACTTAAAGGCTTAAGGACCTGTTTGCCGTTGCAGCTCGGCAGAAACGAATCTTCGGCGTTCGACAGAGCTAAACCAGCGAATATTCGAGCGGCCTGCCTCGGAACGGTCGCTGAATTTCTGCTGAAAAATTAATCAACGCGGAACGTAGATCGCCAGTGATAAACACGTGAAAAACCATGCGCTGATGATGGGGGGGGGGAAGAACGGCAACGGCAACGTTGTTGCCAAACGAATGTAATGAACGGGCAAATACGCGTTTGTTTGCAAGTACCCTACGGCGAGCAAATAACGTTACGCGAAATACGCGGCCCAGTTTCATCCTGTGTCTTCCTTTTATACAAACGCGTGAAAAATTTCGCGGAAATTCGCACTGGCGACGCAGAATCGGTGCGCGGAAGAAATCTGGCCGACTCCTGTTAATAAATTTCTTTCTTACAAAATTTTCCCCGTGGTTCGCGCTATCCAGCCTCCCGTGTTTCCATCTCCTCGCCAGGAATTTGGCAACAGAGTTTGCGAAAAGTTACGGGCGCCGACTGGAGAGAACGGCGAGACCGGTTTTTCTAAAATAAAACGATCCTGCGAAATAGACGCGACGAGTGCCACGGTCAGTCTTGGAAACTCGAGTCTCCGCGAAAACTTCTTCCGCTTCTGGCTATACGTACAAGTATATCAACGCGCGCCTTGCAACGCGTCTCGTGCCGTTTTTCTCCTATTCTGCTTGCACGTTTCTCAAAGAGAATACCTAATACCAAGGTGGCCTTCGCTTTACGCGTCTGTGCGATTCCAGCGATGGAAAAAACGTCACGCTGTTCAGCAAACCAGCGTGCAAGCAACGACAATACGTATACGACGTTGCATAAATCAACGAATGTTCGCGTATAGAAACTTGTAAAAAAAATCCACTGTCGAAAAATAGAAAAATTCGTACTCGTGCAAAGATCAGCGGGAAGCGAAACGATTTTCGACTCGTAACCAAGCATTATAGTCATAGGAATGTAACGAAACGGCGCGCAAACAACCGACGCGAAACCATCGTGACGCAAAAGCATTTCGCGACAGGGAGCGCGGGTCCGACCGTAGCGAAAAAACAGCAGCCAGCCCGCTGTCGTTTCACCCAATGGGGGTGTTGTATCGATATGTCGAGGCAGCGTCGCTGAAACCTGCTGGTGGCAGAGAGCCAACGATAAGGGCCGCCATCTATCGACCGTAAGAGCCTCCTTTTGTATTAACGACGCTGTTCCGACTGTAATTGAGAGCCTCTGTACTCCGGCCCAACGTCGCCAGGTTATTAAATCCCGGGATATAAATTAGTTAATATTATCCACGCGCCGCTAGCTCGCACTCTTTTCTTCGCCAGAGAAATGGATTTTCCGCTAAACTTAAATTGCTTAGCGATCGCCGGATGTGAAAGTTTTATCGAGTTCGTCGATAAAGAGCTTTCGCGTACAACCGACCCGATCAACGTACCATCGACACGCGACAACTGCCAACGATTTACGACGGTTACGATGGTATTACCTTTTCTTCACGATACTTTTCTTTTTCTTTCTCTTCTTCCGCCGTATTTGAGTTGATCACTATGGTTGGTCGCTTTACGTCATCGTGTACGAGGGACACGCCGAATAAAGTTTGTGGAAAATCATTACTCCACGGATCCTTTTCATCGAGTGTTCCAAGATAGCCGTTAGTGGAATTTTCGACCTCGTTTAAGACCCATCAACGAGCTGAAATCTGCTCGCCAACTTTACTCGGAATTCAATGCTTTTCAATTACAAAGATTTTCCGGTTAACCGTTCCTTAATTAAACATGTAACTATACCGAAACGTTTAAATTACCTTTTGAACCTGGTATACAGGTCAAAGCTACTCCAGTTTACTCTGCTTTTTTCAGATCGTCCCTTTCAATTTCGCTGCGCGGAACGTCGGGAAAGGAACTCGAATACGAACGACACGAATAATTTGATAGAAAATCATCGTCGAAGCGAATTCGAAGCAAATTCGAAGCAAATTCGAAGCAAATTCGGGCCGAACGAATTCTCGCCTCGATTCGAAGCCAATATGCTTGTCCTTAAATTGGCTGTCCTCCTCGGCAGGATACCTACGAAATCGCAAATACGAGACCGACGATTCGTAGGAAAATCTGTGTGACCGCCGGTAATAAAATCTCCTATAATCGACGTTGGCCTGCTTACGTCAATCTGCTCGTGGCAGGTGTCCGACGATACAGGCTCAACGCGACATCAACCTCTTCGTTATAATCCGTACAAGCTTGGTCTCGTGTAACGGTAACGTTAGTCGTGTAATAGATATCGGCGTCGAAATCATTTCCCAATATATTTCCTGCGAAATTGCTTCGTAATTTCGTAGTAACACACCGACTGGCTATGTGCCACGTCACCGACTCGCCTACACCTCGCTATCTCTCCCTTAACGACAATTTTATTGAACCGAGCGATCGACCCAGCTCGCCCGGTAAATACCTTCGCTCCTCTGGACACACCGACGATAATTGACCCAGTTCGATATCCTTGTAAACCGACGCCAGGCGTTTCTTGCCTCGTAAAGACGAATCTTTCGAACGGTGTCATTCGCGTTCAATTCGTTTTTCTAGCGAGGGGTCTCGAATCTTTAAACGACGAGAAACCTAATCACTTTCAGACAACTTTCGTTTAAAGACGAAAGAACGTAAAGAACTGGGTTCGGCCTTCTCCCATCTGCGTATCTTTCGGGGAGTCGATTGCGATGGTCATCTCCTTTGTCGGATACGATTCGAATTGGTCGAATAAGCTGGCAAGTGCTAGATCCGTCTCATCTCCTTCTTCCGTCGAATATTAGCGCCACTACGAACGCATAAGCCGAAAAATCTTGCCACCGTATTACGCCGAAATATTAGACGATGTTCATTCGCAAGCGATAAAGCTTCGCTACTGTTCGCGATCGGCGCTGCTCTACTACGAAATATCAAATTTATCGCGTAGCCGCGTACACGGGAGAAGGAAAGAGATCGCAAGGGCGGTATTTACCCAATGCGAGAGACAGGCTACGAAAGACGAGCACGAGCGACTACAAAGTTCAATCGGGCTCGATGAAGCTTAACTTGCTCCGCGGAGAGCGGCCATTTGGAATTCGAGTGGCGTGTACGGTGTGCTCGGAGCGTTAACGAGTTCGATCGTCATCGTAAATAAGCAACCAGCGGTCCGAAAAGTCTCGCCACGGTCAAGAAGACTTAAGAAGCCGTTCGCGGAAGATGGACGGCGCCACCCGCTACTTCTCGGCCGGAAATTACAGGTGACTTAGCGCGGTCTCTCTGCCCTCGCTTCTCTCGATAGACAGAGAGAAGCGGGCGCGGGCGCATCGTAAAATCCAAGCGAAGAGAAAGAAAGAGAGAGAGAGAGGCGTCGCTCGTCGAAAAACTCAGATGCGATCTTTCGCGAGTTCGTCGACAGTTTCTGCCTCGCTGTTACGTTTCTACCGCCCCCGCTGTATTTCGAAACGGAAGGGGGGCGCGATTCCGTCTGTCGGCTCTCTTCCTGCACGCTTCGTTGTGCACCGTCGCGCGTATCTAGACGCTGGAAACGAGAATTATGAAAATTTCGTGGAGCAGTTGCGCCAACTCTTCTCGTTTCTCGCCATTGAAATCGCAGGTGTCAGGTCGCGCGATCGATACAACCCCCGTTAAAGGATCGAAACGATGTTCGTTTGCGATTCTAGGCAAAATCGTTTCCTATTTAGCGTGAAAGTTCCAATTGTTTCTCTCGTCTAATTAGCGCGCAAGCTTCTTCTCCTTTCCTTTCACTCGTTAGAAGCGAAATAGTTCAGAGATCCTCGCAGCGTTTCAAACATCCCGATGACTCTCTTCGTTCCATTGTCTTCGTCCAGTTGTCTTCGAAACGTTAATTTATTCGTTCGTTCTCCTCGTTGGTTACCTCTATTTTCGTTTTTTTTCTCTGGGTAGCGCGTCGAGCGAAAAGCGGGTGTGAGTGGCTTGACGGCTCGAGAGAGTGCGATCGAGGATTCCCGATGTTCTTCTCTGACGGATCGTCGATATACGTAGAACGCGACGAGGTCCAACTCGATTTCGCGTCGCGCGTTTCAGAGGATATCAGCCCTTTTCTCTCGCGATCCAGCAAGAAACGACGAGCCGAGCGAAGGAGGAGGAGTCAACCTCGACTGCGGTATCTGCGCCGACGACGCGATCCGAACGTAGCGATTGGAAGGTCGCTTTAAGCGTTAATTTGGCGATCTCGCGATCGATCGAGATCGGTGTCGGGATCGGCGTAATACGCGCGTACGATCCCATATTACGAGCGAAAGACGATTAAAAGACTTCGCGCTCGTAACCGTAACACTGTCCGGGCATGGTTGTCCTTGGGTTTACGACGCCTGTCGCTCGAGATCCCATTGTCTCGAATCGATTATCCAACACTTTGCACCTGCTCCGATTAGTGCAACGTCGAGGAACAAAACAATGCAAGAACGATAAAACATAGGATATACATTAAATGATAAGGGATCGGGGCTTTGGCGCTACTTTGGCGGGGCTACTTTGGCGGCTTAAAAGAGACGAATACGTGGAATACGTCGATCGATCTCTCGTATCGAGGATACGGACTGGCGAACGTAAGACGGATCAAGTTTCGAGCAACGTTTCGAAAGGGCGAATAAATTGGAATTAACGCGGCTCGCTATAGGGCGAGTATACGGAAACCACGGGCTGCGATAATGTAACCCGCGGGATAAAGGCTTCCGCGTACGACTCGACGTACAATTGCCCTTTACAGTGTTCGCAGTGGAAAACGATCTGCGCACAGATCGGGGTGCGGCTTAATGCCAATTCACGGACAAAGGGTGACCGCGGACGAAAAAGAGAGCCACGGGATTCTTGGAGCGAGCGAGTAAAGTGAGAACGGCCGGCTGCGCCGTTTCTTTCGACGTTGCTCTCTCGATTCGGAGATAACAGCGCTGTGTGCCGCCGGACGATTAATAACCGACTCGAGATCTAGATACGAATAAGTATAAAAAGGTTGGATCTTGGTTTCGTCGTTCTTACGACCATATAACGCTTCGTAGGACGTGACGATGTGAAACGAAGAATCCCTTCAGAATGGAAAATGCCGCGACACGGACCGACGCGAAGGCCGACTTTGATACAAAGCCGAAGGTACTTGACTCCAACGACGTCGAGTATCGCTCAAGGGAGATCGGTCATGAAGTAAGGGAAAGAGGAGCACTCGTACGATCCTCGTCCCCCGTGCGATTAAATATCGCAGGGGTGCGGTCGATGGAGATCGTAAGAAGATTCGCGATAAAGCGATCGAAGCAGGCTTACGCCTGTAATCTTTGGAGGTACGTTAATATCGCGACTAAACGTCGTAACCTACGAAATCCGGAGAAGAGGGTCGCAGTTATTAATCGGGCAGCGATAATCGCCGGCTCCACGATATCCAACGAATTCATCCGCCCCCTCGTCCGTCGATACTCCGTCGTTCTTCGATCGTCGTTCTTAATTGCGCGTCTCAGGGGGACGAGAGCAACGCGTATCGCCACCACGCGTCGATCGACGAGGTATCGATTCGCTTCCGCGACCAGCGTCAAAGGCCGGGCCGACGAAACAACGTTATGCCACGCGTCGAGATTCGCGTTGCTCGGCGTCTTTCTCCGTGGGTCACGAAACCAAAAGGGAGGAAAAACACGAGGGATCCGTGAAAAGGCGTCGTTGTTCGATCAGCGTGTGTCCAACGATAAGCGAAGCGACGAGGACGCGACCTAACACCAACACGGGCAATTCCTTTTCCTCGGGTTTCTCGTTTTCTGGATGGACGATCCGGTCCGTAGTTTTTGATTCTCTACAGAGGAGTATACAAGTACTTGATTTGCAAAATGATTAGTTTAAAAGATATCTTAAATTTAACTTTTTTTTATTTTATTTTATTTTATTTCTTTTATTCCTTTTTTTATTTTATTTTACTTTTTATTCTATTTTTTTTATTATGTACCTTGCAATTCGTACAGCTGAACATTAAATTTAGTATTGTAGGACTTGTGTGAATGAGGAGGAAGGATAAGAGAGAGTTAACAAGTTTTTAAGCTTTCATTAGTTTTTATTCACCTACAGTCTTGACTAAGAATATACAATTCAGTACTAATATATATAGAAAAATACAAATATCCACATAAAACTGTACATACAATCATACATACGAAACCATACATACAAAACCAGACATACAAAACCAAACTTGACTAAGAATATACAATTCAGTAGTAATATATATAAAAAAAATACAAATATCCACATAAAACTGTACATACAACCATACATACAAAACCATACATACAAGAATTATTATACTTAGAAAAAAAGTGTCTGGCAATAGTAGCGATTATTCGGGATCGAGGTATCCCAACTCCAGCCAGTATGCTGCCATATCTCTTGCGGATTCTCCCGGCTCTCGGTCCAGCAGCAACCTTGCAGTTATTGCTTCTCCTGGAGAAGGATCGATGTTGACTAGGCTCCCTGTCCGTCTCAACATGGTGAATTGGGCCACTCGATGTCTCTTCCCTTGGATCGGTTGTTCTCGTACACCTGGCAGAACGATTTTTCTAGCCCACGGTGCCATTTTTGCCAAATTACGGGGCAGCAGCCGTATTGAATCGAGACATTGCTCGCTCTCTAACCCCCAATCGATTAGAAAGACGATGTAGCCAGTCATGGTCCTTTGTAAAAGGATGGCTCTTTCCCAAGCGCTAGATTCCTTAAAATCTACTAGCACGGCGACTAGCATGCCTGTTCTTAAACTTTTCGCCTTCGGCAAGTACTCCACGGGATGTTCCATCATCTTCAAATTGAGTGTTTGGGTTATCTTCGGCCATCCAGCCAAACGAACCCACATGGTGGTAAGTGACTCGACTCGAACCACCCGGACGGGAACTCCTTCTCGGAACCGATCGTTTGTCTTTTGTAAAATCTCCATGGTATACTAGATTTGGAAAAAATTTCGAATGTTAATGTTCGACTATACTGATCTGCCTAGTTTACGTGTCTATGTCGGATGGTGCTGGCTCCGCCGGGAATCGGACCCCCCTTTATATACCAGCAGCACCGACCTTGGAGAGGACCCCCTTTATATATCAGCTGCACCGACCTTAGAGAGGACCCCTTTAAATATCAGCAGCACCGACCTTGGAGAGAACCCCCTTTATATATCAGCTGCACCGACCTTAGAGAGGACCCCTTTAAATATCAGCAGCACCGACCTTGGAGAGGTACTCGGTCACCGTTTAAGCTAAACGCACGTTTTCGTTTGTCTTTTTTCACGCTTTTCTTGTCCTCGCAATATTTTATAACAGTGTTATCAATACATACAGGCAAAATATATAGTCTATTTTTGATACACAAGTGTCAGATATCAATTATTGCTTTCCGTTAAAATAAATATATCATTATTAGATGCTCTTTTTAATATTCCGATCCGCATCCTTACAATATTTTACAATTTTTAACCTAAAAATGTCGCTAGAAAATAGAAAACGAAAAACAATTTGAAAAGCACTAGCTCGCTTGAATGTGAAAATTGTGACGTGGGTGTATGTGCTTTGCCCTGCTTTAAAATATATCACACTCAATTGTATTATTAATAATTAAAGTAAATTATTAAAGTTCACGTATATGTATCGTACCTTTAAGAAAAATTAACATTTAATTATCCAATGTGCTTGCGTAGAGAACAGCATTATCCGCCACATATTGCGGTGCAGTATCGTTTACGCGTAGTTCGCGTCAAACCCTGCCCTACGAAGGAACGTCCCCGCACAAAATTCAATCGTACCTAAGACGTTAAACCGATCCTTTGCAAGTTTTCTTCAAAGAGATACGCTATACGAGTTGTTTGATTGATATCCGAAAAGTTTCTTTCTGTTTATGAGGAAATAATAGACGCACAATGTTATTTGCTTTATATCGTTTTGTCGCATTACGTACGATCCATTTTGTTCTATTGAGATAAACACCGAGACATTTCACAGACTTGGTTTCACGTTTGTACGGAGGTGCTTTATTGTAAAAACGACGTTTGCGAAAAAAGACATTTTTCGGACAACCTAATATATTTCATACGATGCTGTTGCCAAGAAATATTTATTAACGAAATGCTAAAAACTGTTATTTGCAAACAAATACTAGGGGAAATTGTTTTATCCGCTTTTACACGCAGAAGAATTTTACTGCTCAATAATATTGCTATTGGAACGAACGAGCCGTTTCGCTAACATCGGAACGAAGTAGAAACGAATCGGTACTTATCAAGGAGAAAACCTTGTCCAGCGTGGGGAAAAGTTTAAGGACCGATGTCCCTCGATCCACGCTGGAGACGGCCGATGAAACAAGGCGAATTAGCGGGAGATCGGGAGCAGAAGGCAGAACGGGCGGAATAGAAAAGGAATGGATACGGCAAGCTTCGGCCGTGCGATTTCGTATCACGTAGCGTTATCCCCTCGTAAAGTTGGCCACTCGTGCCACTAGCAGAAACTGTATGGCGGGCTCCGAGAGGATTTTAATCGCGCGACGGTCGAACGTATCGGTGAAATTACTGGAGAGCCCCGTCGACGTGCCTTTCGTTCCTGTCTGCCCCACGGCTCGGCTGCCACGGATCTAACAGATTGACCGGATCCAACGTGCCGGGTTACGAAACTTCGAAACTGGCTAGAATCGACTGCTAAGTTAATTGCCGGTCGCTCCCTCGCACCTACTCGTCTATCAGGCGACTCCAACTAGTAACCAACGAGGAAACCGCTGATGTCAGGCGTAAATTCAGCTGAAAATCCGTAGCGTGGAACGATGAAAGAGGCCGCACGGAAGAAAATAGCCTGGCGATCAAAAGGCTGGAACGTGCTTTCAGACCCGAACGCTTAGCTGCGCCGCCCCGCACCGAGATCCACTTTGACTTTCGCCCTTTGTTGCGAATATGACAGCCCGTTCGCGCTTTACCCTCGACGATCGACGCCGACCACGCTTCTGCCGCCTGTTATTTCCCAACCGTCCACCGTTTTGCTCCCCTTCTTTTTCATTTTCTTCTTTCCGCTCTTCTCCTTTTATCCTCTTTTCCCTTCTTCTCTCGCCGAAGCGCCGCGTTTGCTGTCGAGTTCGGCTACGATTGGCAAACACAAATCTTACGTGGACGCGCGATACGCGCGTTCCACGCATTTCAAATTTCACGACGTAACGTACTCGACGACTCAACGTAACGTGGAAAACGCGACAAGATGTTCGAATTTGGAATTATGCGAGCGCGCTGGGTCGATCGGCATGCCATCCGCCAAACGCGCGGCAAATAAATCTGTCGGTGTAATTTTAACGAGCCGCGATACCGCTCGAGGATTATACGGGTAATTTAAATTCCGCTCGCTCGATCGACGCGACTGATGGAACGACGATGAGCCGGCTGAGCCGAGATGAAATGATAAATTAGCGAATGAAACAGCCAAGTATAATGGAATGCCCGGTTAAATATAGAGCGTTTTAAACCGATTAACAGATAACTGCAAATTAGATCGTCCATTAACGCGGTTCGTCCACGTTCGAGCGGCATCGTTCGAGAATCAGTCGGAGAATTAGTCCGAGAATTAGTCAGAATACCCTCCGATCGATCGTTTTCCCCCCCGAAATCTGGCATTCAATCTGTTTCGATTCGCCATTCGCGCGATCCGAATTTAAGTTTCACGATTGTGAATACGAACGAGCCGTGCGTACCACTGACTATCGCACGATCGCTGTGGCAAAACGCTGGCGTACAATTAGCGCTATTTGCCGTTACGTGAAATATATTGTAAACGTTATTGCTCGCGCGTGGAAACTCGCTACTTCGCGCAGCCAGTCGAACTGTTCGATATTTATAGTTAGTCGACAAATACCGCGTACCTATCGTCGAGATTCTACGCAAGCATTGCGCGCGATAGAAACCCCTTCTATATCGTGCAATTGTCGTATCGAATAGCCGCTGCTCGAATTTCGCGCTGCGAATCGCATTCAAAAAATTTTATTTATCTGGAAATCGAACGTGCAGATTTTTTTTTTTAATTCAAACGACGTAACCCGAGCAGTTAGATTGACCGAATTTCGTTCTCTTTGGAAACTTTGAGACCTCCGAACAACCCGTCTCTAGATGTCTACGATAACTTTGAAATTCCTTGTAAATTCGACCAATCGCGGGGAGACGTACTCGCGAGGAGAGTCGTCAACGGGGGTCGTAAATCCCCGTTACGATTATAACAATCGACACCACGAATTGATCGATCCCCTGATTTCCTTTGAGAAAATGAGGGGTGATTGAGTTGGTATAACACTGGGATTCACAGTATTATAAAGTATATATTTCCAAGCACTTAGTTACAAAAGATTTGCGTGAAGAATGCGACTCTCGCGCTATGTGCAGACTGCCGCGTTAGGCGTTAGTTGGTAGATCGTCGCGTTAGGCGTTAGTTGGGAGACCGTCGCGTTAGGCGTTAGTTGGGAGACTGTCGCGTTAGGCGTTAGCTGGTAGACCGTTTGTCGCTCTTTTGTTTAATACGGAAGAAAGTTCGGTGTGGGTGTGCCCCTGTGCATAAAGAACGCGGATTCGTTGGTCCCACTTTCGTTAGGAAAAGTGAGGGTAACGAACCGCGGTGTCGATTGGTCATGCTGCACTACTGCTCGAAGGGATGAGTAGGGAGTCTTCTACCATCGTGGTGCGTAAATGACTGTGTGTATGAGAAAACCTAGCCTGTTTTATTACAGGGCTATTCGGGTTTTCCTAATGGGTGCATACCCGCTTTCTCCGCGTTTTAAAGGCGACTAATAAACCCAAGGACACCTCTAAAACCGACTGTGTTTCGAGCATATTTTGGCTTGCAATTCTTCAAGACAATCGGATTGAAGACATATGGCGAAACAATGCAGGGAAATGAAAGTTATGGTGGGTCCTTAGGTTTATTGAGGGTCGAAGTGCCGTTACGCAGGTCGGTTGTTGTCCGGTCGCGCGGGCTGGCGAGCAGATGTTTTAGGCGTCGTAACATCCTCCCCCCGTTGAGAGGGCACCGATCAAATTCTGGCTGTGGAGTCTGGTGTGTCGTTGGTGACCTCCTTCGCTCCGTGTGGGCGTTCGGCCTCGTCTGGATCTGGGTGGATGGGTAAGGGGACCAGTCTTTTGACGCCGCGGTCCAGGATGCTTGTTGCCGTCTGCACGGTAGCGGTCCGGATGATTCCGTCGGCTCCTGGATGGACCTTGATTACGCGGCCCAAAGGCCACTGCATAGAGGGCACGTTGTCCTCCCTGAGGATTACTACGGTGCCTTCATGAATGTTGTGTTTGCCCTTGTCCCATTTGCTGCGGCGGGTTAACTCGTTTAGGTATTCTCGATACCATCGGCTCCAGAAGTGCTGCTTAATCTGGTGAATGCGCTGCCAACTGGATAGCCGTCCTGATGGAACTGTCCTGAAATCACGCTCCCGTAAACTGGTTAGGGTATCACCGATTAGAAAATGACCGGGAGTGAGGACAGGGGGATCTTTCGGATCGGATGAGATGGGAGTCAGTGGGCGTGAATTGAGAATGGCCTCAATTTCGATCACAAGGGTGTTGAGGTGTTCAAAGGTCAGGAGCTCCGTGCCGACCACGCGGATGAGATGGCGTTTGAACGATTTAACTGCGGCTTCCCATAAGCCGCCAAAATGTGGTGAGTTCGGAGGATTAAAACGCCATTGTATTTGTCGGTCGGCGAGAAAATTCTGTACCCTATCCTGGTGGTCGTCGGACTGCAATAGGGTCCGGAGTTCTTGCAGCTCCCGATTAGCCCCGACGAAATTGGTGCCGTTGTCGGTGAGGATCGTTGCGCAGTATCCTCGCCGCGAGATGAAACGGCGTAGCGCGGCCAAGAAGGCGTCGGTGGTTAGGTCGCTGACTAACTCTATGTGGACCGCCTTTGTCGCCAGACAAACGAATATGGCGGCGTACGTCTTGATTTTACGTCGGTTGCGGTCCCTCCTCTCCTTGATGTAGAATGGGCCGCAGTAGTCGATTCCGACGTTCCTGAACGGCCGCGATTCGGTAATACGCGCCTCTGGCAAATCACCCATCAAGTATTCCACTGGTGGAGGGTTGGCTCTGCAGCAGCGGACGCACCTTCTGAGAGTGCGCCATACCTGGCTACGGCCGTCGATCGGTCAATAGCGCAGTCTCATCGCGTATAGGGTAGCTTGGGTCCCTGTGTGATGATTGTTCCGGTGCTCTTGTTCTATAATTAGCTCTGTCACCGGGGATTTCGGTAGGATGATCGGGTGTTTTTGGCTGAAGGGTATGGCGGAGTTGGTTAGTCGCCCTCCTACCCGGAGTAGCCCATCTTCGTCGAGGAAGGGGTTTAATGGCTGTAGTTTCCCTCCAACGTCCTCGCTTCGATTTTTTTGGAGGATCCGAATTTCAGGCGCGAAATGCTGGGATTGTAAGATTTTTATTAGCCTGTTGTGCGCTGCGGTCAGTTCGTCTGTGGTGAGATGGGCAGTTCGGTGTTGCTTATGTCTCCATCGAAGACACCGGGCGACGATTCTTATTAGTCTTGGCCAAGACGAGTAGCGATGGAGGAGAGTGTTGTCGTTAACACTCGTCCTCAGACAGATCGTCTTCTTTTGCTCCGGGAGGTCGACTACCGGTATCGGGCTCCAAACCGGCCAATAGCTTTCGCTTTGCAGGAGCCACCTTGGCCCGTTTTTCCAAATGGACGGACATAGGAATTCCTTGGGCGTCTGGCCTCGGGAGATGAGATCCGCTGGATTATCGTCGGTAGGCACATGACGCCAGTCGGAGATATTGGTCTTGGTCTGTATCTCAGCGACTCGATTCGCCACAAATGTTTTCAAGGTGTGCGGCGAAGACCTGATCCAATGGAGTACGATGGTGGAGTCAGTCCAGTAGACTATCCGCGATATCTTGGTCGTCAGGGCCTGTTGTATTGACGAAATCAAGGACGTCAAAATAAGTGCCCCACTTAATTCGAGACGTGGTATGGAGAGCGATTTGAGCGGCGCTACCTTCGACCGCGCCGTGAGGAGTCGAGTCCAAATATTGTTCTTTCGGTCAGTCGTCCGCACGTAGACGCACGCCCCATATGCCCTTTCGCTAGCGTCACAGAATCCGTGGAGCTCAATTTTCGTTGCGGATTCTAGGATGGTCTTCCGAGGGAACCTTACCGCATTTAACAACGGCAATTGGGTGTGGTATTTGATCCATGCTGTGTGTACGTCTGACGGAAGGGATTCGTCCCAATCTACCTTCAATGTCCAGACTTGTTGCAAAATCATTTTTGCTCGAACGATTACCGGCGCGAGCAATCCTAGTGGATCATATATTTGTGCGATGACTGAGCTGATTGATCGCTTTGTGATTCGGGAAGTGTCACTGTTCGTCTTGACCGAATATAGTATGGTATCGTCGGCTGAATCCCAAAAGACGCCGAGTGTTTTTAACGTGGATGACTCACCGAGATGTAATTTCTGCTTGGTGTCTTCCTCAGGTAGCCCTCTCAGCAGATCCCGATCGTTTGAGGCCCATTTGCGGATATTTAGACCGGCTAGCTTAAGTAATCTCGTGAGATCATTCCTGATTGATAGGGCTTCGTCCTTCGTATCGGCTCCGGTCAACGCATCGTCGACATAGAAGTCTCGCCGTAGGATCTGCGCTGCTCTCGGAAATCGAGGTCCCTCGTCCTCTGCCAACTGTTTGAGACATCGGATGGCCAGATACGGGGCTGCGGATAGACCGAACGTTACGGTGTTGAGTCGGTAAGTTTCGATCTCTCCGTTGTCGGCACGCCACAGAATCTTTTGGTAGGGACGATCTTCTGGACGTAGGAGGAATTGGCGGTACATCTTCTCGATGTCGCCGGTAAGGACATATTGAAATGACCGGAATCTCAATAGGATGTTCCTCAGGTCTTCTTGTAATTTCGGACCCGTATGAAGGGCGTCGTTTAGAGACACTCCCGTGGTACTTGAAGCTGAGCCGTCGAACACAACCCGTAGCTTGGTGGTGTCGCTCGATTCCTTGGTCACGCCGTGATGTGGTAAATAATATCCGTGGTCGGTGGCGTGAACCGTGTTGATCTTTGTCATGTGACCCAAGTCTAAATATTCTTGAATCACAGCACTATACGCCGTTTCATATTGTTTGTCGCGTTGGAATCGGCGATGAAGAGAGGCGAGCCTGCTCATTGCAGTGGCCTTCGATGACCCTAGTGAGGAAAGCTTTTCGTTGAACGGTAATGCAACGATGTATCTGCCTTCCTTGGTTCGTCGGACATGGTTTCGGAAATGTTCTTCACATAGTCGTTCCGATTCCGAAAGATGAGTAGTGGCCTGTCCCTCGTCGATCTCCCAAAACCGTGCGAGGTCCTCTTGCAGAGCCGTTGTGGTTGCGTGGAACGTATTTATCGCGGTTTGGGACGTGGGACTCCCCCCGATTACCCAGCCGAAGCGTGTTTTTTGTAGACGTAGTTCAGGTTCGCCTGGTTGTGCCAGATTGACCTGCCCGATACACAGCGACGCGAATGTTGATCCGGTACTAAGTAAAACATCGATCGGGGCTGGGCAATGGAATTGTGGATCGGCTAGATGAATATTTCTGGGTAATCCCAGACTCGAGGGATCGATGGGCTCGCTTGGTACGAGGATCGATATGGCCGGGATAACAAGAAATCTCAATGTCTTCTTGTACTCGCCGTCCGTCGACGTGATGGTGGCCGTGGTGTAACGTTTTGCCGTGGTGCTCAAATTGTCGAGGGCTCCGATCTGGATCGCACATCTCCTTTGCCTTATACCGAGGGAGTTCGCGAGCCTGTCGGTCATGAAGTTCATGCTCGACCCAGTGTCGAGTAAGGCTCGGGCTCGGATTGGTTGTGCCTGTTTGTTCAAAACCTTGATCTGTGCTGTGGCCAACAGATCATAATGCAGAGGGGTGTGGGGAGATGTGTTTGTTAGTCCGATCCCCCTTGCTGTCGTAGTCTCGGACAGTCAGTTTTGCCCCGGTTGGGACTTGGATGAAGAGGTTGGGGTGGTGTTCCGGATCCGGGCTGAGCGTGACTCGTACGAGGAATGCTCTTTCGTACCTCTTGGAACCGAAGATGTATGCTTCCGTGAAGTATCGGATGTTCGCCTCGATTTGTGGGACGACCGCGACTTCGATGATCCCGATGGGGATTGTTCGGTGGAGGCTCGCTTGTGTGATGAACGACTGCCCGACGATCGACCGCTCGGTGCGCGACTGCCCGACGACCGACCGCTCGATGCGCGACTGTCCGACGACCGACTGCTCGGCGACCAACCGCTTGCCGACCGACCGCTCGACGATCGACCGCTCGACGATCGACCGCTCGAAGATCGACCGCTCGACGACCATGAATCTACCTGGGTTTTTTCGCGGTGTAGATACGTATGGTGTCGGTGACCGCAGATACGACACGAACCCGATGTACACTGTGTCGGCGAATGTCCTGTGCCTAGGCAATTTATGCACAACGATGCCTTCTTCACGATTTGAAAACGTTTGGTCGCTGATTTGGCCTTGAATATTTTGCAGTGTCTGATCTCGTGATGTCCGTTGCAGGTCGGACACACCACCGTTCTGCTGGTTGTAGCAAGGGTTCGCCCATGCGGTATGGTTGTTCGCTGACTGCGGTGTTTGTGTGTTGACCCTTTTGATTCCTTCTCTTTAGAGAGGAATTGAGTCCCGTTCGCCCGTGTTTTGAGAAAGTCTATCAGATGCTGATAGGATGGCACCTTTTGGCGGGGGAATGTGTGCGTTGCCATTTACGCAGGCTGGACGCGGGCAACTTCGACGCGATCAATTCGATCATCGCTATGTTTGAAGTGACGGGCTCCTTTAGATGTTCGAGCGCCTTTAGATTTACGCTGATGGTTTCCAACAAATCCTCTAGGGCCTCTGGAGTTTCCCTTTTGATTTCCGGATAATTACGCATCAGATTCCAATGGCGCATGCAGATTTGGAGGGGGCAATTGAACTTGTCCTTCAGTGTATCAAGCGCGATGGAATAGTTGGCCTCTGTGAGTTCTAATGACTGGATACTCTGTGCGGCCCGTCCAGTTATAGATGAGCGTAGATGCTGGAACTTTTGGACATTCGTCAAACCTTCGTTAAGGTCCACTATGGATGTGAACGTGTCGTAGAAATAGGTCCAATTCTCGAGGGCACCGTCGAATTGGGGCACGCGGACCTCTGGAACGGTGGTCGGCTCTGGTTTCCGGCACGTCTCACCTCTTGTTGTAGTCGACGGGGTTGTTGCTGATATTTGCTCAAAGAGCTCTCGGAACCGCATGTCAAGCTCCCGATGCTCTTGCGATAACGAATCTACCCGCGCATCTTCCCCCTCATCTACCACACCTAACTCTTCTTGAACCTCGAGTATCCTCCTCCAAAGCTCATCGAACGAGCTGCGGCAAGATGCTAGGAAGATTCTGTTTGCCTTCCCAGACGCTTCGTACTCATCGAGTTCGCGCCTTATGGTTGCAAGTCGACGGGCTAGGACGCCTCGTCTCCGCCGTAACGTGCTGATTGATTCAGCTTGGGCCATGTTTGATTTTGATAATGAACGCCCTTACCTTGATCAAATGGACGTTGATCTGGGATTCTGTTGCTAATCGTTACGATGCGGCGTGGGCTCGTGTAGATGCTGCGCGACGGAGGTGCTTCTCTCCGATGGCGGTTCCCTTGCTCAGTTGACTAAGTGGTTGGAACTTGGATCTCACGCGACACTGTATAGTCACTGGTCAGTGCACTTTTTGGTGGCACGAGATCCGGCTCGAAGGACCATGTAAATTCGACCAATCGCGGGGAGACGTACTCGCGAGGAGAGTCGTCAACGGGGGTCGTAAATCCCCGTTACGATTATAACAATCGACACCACGAATTGATCGACCCCCTGATTTCCTTTGAGATAATGAGGGGTGATTGAGTTGGTATAACACTGGGATTCACAGTATTATAAAGTATATATTTCCAAGCACTTAGTTACAAAAGATTTGCGTGAAGAATGCGACTCTCGCGCTATGTGCAGACTGCCGCGTTAGGCGTTAGTTGGTAGACCGTCGCGTTAGGCGTTAGTTGGGAGACCGTCGCGTTAGGCGTTAGTTGGGAGACTGTCGCGTTAGGCGTTAGCTGGTAGACCGTTTGTCGCTCTTTTGTTTAATACGGAAGAAAGTTCGGTGTGGGTGTGCCCCTGTGCATAAAGAACGCGGATTCGTTGGTCCCATTTTCGTTAGGAAAAGTGAGGGTAACGAACCGCGGTGTCGATTGGTCATGCTGCACTACTGCTCGAAGGGATGAGTAGGGAGTCTTCTACCATCGTGGTGCGTAAATGACTGTGTGTATGAGAAAACCTAGCCTGTTTTATTACAGGGCTATTCGGGTTTTCCTAATGGGTGCATACCCGCTTTCTCCGTGTTTTAAAGGCGACTAATGAACCCAAGGACACCTCTAAAACCGACTGTGTTTCGAGCATATTTTGGCTTGCAATTCTTCAAGACAATCGGATTGAAGACATATGGCGAAACAATGCAGGGAAATGAAAGTTATGGTGGGTCCTTAGGTTTATTGAGGATCGAAGTGCCGTTACGCAGGTCGGTTGTTGTCCGGTCGCGCGGGCTGGCGAGCAGATGCTTTAGGCGTCGTAACATTCCTAAATTCCAATTAATAAGTAAAAACCGGAACGACCAAAATTCCCTGGACCGCGTAATCCGCATGAAAATACAAATTCAGCGTCGAATTCGAAGAGATAGATGAAAGAGGGATTCGATGGTAGAGCAAATCGGACGAACGGTTTGTAACACGAGACATTAATAAAGTTGGTGGAGCCGCGGAAAGCGGATGGAAATGGAAATTTTCCGATTTTAATATCGGCGAATGCATCGGGACGCGAGAAGAAAGATCAAAAGGTTGACTGTTGATTAATTTGAGCGGCACGCGAGCCACGAGCCCCGAGCCCCGAGCGTCGCGATGCTCGCGTGCGCCGAAGCTACTGCGATCGAGCGAGCGTCGTAACCTCGGTAAATAACCCGTCGTATAATATTACGTACACTGATCAACGATTCGGAAAGGGAGTTTCGCTAACCGGGGCATCGCCCCACCGTCGTGCGAAAATAAACTAATTAGCCTTTGGGGACGTCGAGGCATGCCCCTCGACGCCCCAGCGGATTTCAAGTCGTCGATTTTACAGCTAGCTGCTGTTACGTTCGAACCGTTTGTAAACCAGTGACGCGCAATTTGGGATAGCGATTGCGATCGAAATCCGACCCCTCTCGAGAATCCTACGGAAAGAGAATTTCTTTCGCAGTGGTTGGTCTGGCCGATCCAAGTTTCGGCGCGCGTTGTCGCGATGCCTAATCGCTGCGTTGCCGATCGTCGTTGCCATTGGAACGCGCGGCGAGCGAACAGCCGTGAGTTTGCTCTGTACACTCAAGGCCTGAACTTAAAGGCTTAACGACCTGTTTGCCGTTGCAGCTCGGCAGAAACGAATCTTCGGCGTTCGCCCGAGCTAAACCAGCGAATATTCGAGCGGCCTGCCTCGGAACGGTCGCTGAATTTCTGCTGAAAAATTAATCAACGCGGAACGTAGATCGCCAGTGATAAACACGTGAAAAACCATGCGCTGATGATGGGGGGGGGGGGGGGTGGAAAGAACGGCAACGGCAACGTTGTTGCCAAACGAATGTAATGGACGGGCAAATACGCGTTTGTTTGCAAGTACCCTACGGCGAGCAAATAACGTTACGCGAAATACGCGGCCCGGTTTCATCCTGTGTCGTCCTTTTATACACACGCGTGAAAAATTTCGCGGAAATTCGCACTGGCGACGCAGAATCGGTGCGCGGAAGAAATCTGGCCGACTCCTGTTAATAAATTTATTTCTTACAAAATTTACCCGTGGACCGCGCTATCCAGCCGCCCGTGTTTCCATCTCTTCGCCAGCAATTTGGCAACATAGTTTACGAAAAGTTACGGGCGCCGACTGGAGAGAACGGCGAGACCGGTTTTTCTAAAATAAAACGATCCTGCGAAATAGACGCGGCGAGTGCCACGGTCAGTCTTGGAAACTCGAGTCTCCGCGAAAACTCCTTCCGCTTCTGGCTATACGTACAAGTATATCAACGCGCGCCTTGCAACGCGTCTCGTGCCGTTTTTCTCCTATTCTGCTTGCACGTTTCTCAAAGAGAATACCTAATACCAAGGTGGCCTTCGCTTTACGCGTCTGTGCGATTCCAGCGATGGAAAAAACGTCACGCTGTTCAGCAAACCAGCGTGCAAGCAACGACAATACGTATACGACGTTGCATAAATCAACGAATGTTCGCGTATAGAAACTTGTAAAAAAAATCCACTGTCGAAAAATAGAAAAATTCGTACTCGTGCAAAGATCAGCGGGAAACGAAACGATTTTCGACTCGTAACCAAGCATTATAGTCATAGGAATGTAACGAAACGGCGCGCAAACAACCGACGCGAAACCATCGTGACGCAAAAGCATTTCGCGACAGGGAGCGCGGGTCCGACCGTAGCGAAAAACCAGCAGCCAGCCCGCTGTCGTTTCACCCAATGGGGGATTGTATCGATATGTCGAGGCAGCGTCGCTGAAACCTGCTGATGGCAGAGAGCCAACGATAAGGGCCGCCATCTATCGACCGTAAGAGCCTCCTTTTGTATTAACGACGCTGTTCCGACTGTAATTGAGAGCCTCTGTACTCCGGCCCAACGTCGCCAGGTTATTAAATCCCGGGATATAAATTAGTTAATATTATCCACGCGCCGCTAGCTCGCACTCTTTTCTTCGCCAGAGAAATGGATTTTCCGCTAAACTTAAATTGCTTAGCGATCGCCGGATGTGAAAGTTTTATCGAGTTCGTCGATAAAGAGCTTTCGCGTACAACCGACCCGATCAACGTACCATCGACACGCGACAACTGCCAACGATTTACGACGGTTACGATGGTATTACCTTTTCTTCACGATACTTTTCTTTTTCTTTATCTTCTTCCGCCGTATTTGAGTTGATCACTATGGTTGGTCGCTTTACGTCATCGTGTACGAGGGACACGCCGAATAAAGTTTGTGGAAAATCATTACTCCACGGATCCTTTTCATCGAGTGTTCCAAGATAGCCGTTAGTGGAATTTTCGACCTCGTTTAAGACCCATCAACGAGCTGAAATCTGCTCGCCAACTTTACTCGGAATTCAATGCTTTTCAATTACAAAGATTTTCCGGTTAACCGTTCCTTAATTAAACATGTAACTATACCGAAACGTTTAAATTACTTTTTGGACCTGGTATACAGGTCAAAGCTACTCCAGTTTACTCTGCTTTTTTCAGATCGTCCCTTTCAATTTCGCTGCGCGGAACGTCGGGAAAGGAACTCGAATACGAACGACACGAATAATTTGATAGAAAATCATCGTCGAAGCGAATTCGAAGCAAATTCGAAGCAAATTCGAAGCAAATTCGGGCCGAACGAATTCTCGCCTCGATTCGAAGCCAATATGCTTGTCCTTAAATTGGCTGTCCTCCTCGGCAGGATACCTACGAAATCGCAAATACGAGACCGACGATTCGTAGGAAAATCTGTGTGACCGCCGATAATAAAATCTCCTATAATCGACGTTGGCCTGCTTACGTCAATCTGCTCGTGGCAGGTGTCCGACGATACAGGCTCAACGCGACATCAACCTCTTCGTTATAATCCGTACAAGCTTGGTCTCGTGTAACGGTAACGTTAGTCGTGTAATAGATACTTTCGATGTCGGCGTCGAAATCATTTCCCAATATATTTCCTGCGAAATTGCTTCGTAATTTCGTAGTAACACACCGACTGGCTATGTGCCACGTCACCGACTCGCCTACACCTTGCTATCTCTCCCTTGACGACAATTTTATTGAACCGAGCGATCGACCCAGCTCGCCCGGTAAATACCTTCGCTCCTCTGGACACACCGACGATAATTGACCCAGTTCGATATCTTTGTAAACCGACGCCAGGCGTTTCTTGCCTCGTAAAGACGAATCTTTCGAACGGTGTCATTCGCGTTCAATTCGTTTTTCTAGCGAGGGGTCTCGAATCTTTAAACGACGAGAAACCTAATCACTTTCAGACAACTTTCGTTTAAAGACGAAAGAACGTAAAGAACTGGGTTCGGCCTTCTCCCATCTGCGTATCTTTCGGGGAGTCGATTGCGATGGTCATCTCCTTTGTCGGATACGATTCGAATTGGTCGAATAAGCTGGCAAGTGCTAGATCCGTCTCATCTCCTTCTTCCGTCGAATATTAGCGCCACTACGAACGCATAAGCCGAAAAATCTTGCCACCGTATTACGCCGAAATATTAGACGATGTTCATTCGCAAGCGATAAAGCTTCGCTACTGTTCGCGATCGGCGCTGCTCTACTACGAAATATCAAATTTATCGCGTAGCCGCGTACACGGGAGAAGGAAAGAGATCGCAAGGGCGGTATTTACCCAATGCGAGAGACAGGCTACGAAAGACGAGCACGAGCGACTACAAAGTTCAATCGGGCTCGATGAAGCTTAACTTGCTCCGCGGAGAGCGGCCATTTGGAATTCGAGTGGCGTGTACGGTGTGCTCGGAGCGTTAACGAGTTCGATAGTCATCGTAAATAAGCAACCAGCGGTCCGAAAAGTCTCGCCACGGTCAAGAAGACTTAAGAAGCCGTTCGCGGAAGATGGACGGCGCCACCCGCTACTTCTCGGCCGGAAATTACAGGTGACTTAGCGCGGTCTCTCTGCCCTCGCTTCTCTCGATAGACAGAGAGAAGCGGGCGCGGGCGCATCGTAAAATCCAAGCGAAGAGAAAGAAAGAGAGAGAGAGAGGCGTCGCTCGTCGAAAAACTCAGATGCGATCTTTCGCGAGTTCGTCGACAGTTTCTGCCTCGCTGTTACGTTTCTACCGCCCCCGCTGTATTTCGAAACGGAAGGGGGGCGCGATTCCGTCTGTCGGCTCTCTTCCTGCACGCTTCGTTGTGCACCGTCGCGCGTATCTAGACGCTGGAAACGAGAATTATGAAAATTTCGTGGAGCAGTTGCGCCAACTCTTCTCGTTTCTCGCCATTGAAATCGCAGGTGTCAGGTCGCGCGATCGATACAACCCCCGTTAAAGGATCGAAACGATGTTCGTTTGCGATTCTAGGCAAAATCGTTTCCTATTTAGCGTGAAAGTTCCAATTGTTTCTCTCGTCTAGTTAGCGCGCAAGCTTCTTCTCCTTTCCTTTCACTCGTTAGAAGCGAAATAGTTCAGAGATCCTCGCAGCGTTTCAAACATCCCGATGACTCTCTTCGTTCCATTGTCTTCGTCCAGTTGTCTTCGAAACGTTAATTTATTCGTTCGTTCTCCTCGTTGGCGTAAGCGCAAACGCGCTCGATCGGTTACCTCTATTTTCGTTCTTTTCTCTGGGTAGCGCGTCGAGCGAAAAGCGGGTGTGAGTGGCTTGACGGCTCGAGAGAGTGCGATCGAGGATTCCCGATGTTCTTCTCTGACGGATCGTCGATATACGTAGAACGCGACGAGGTCCAACTCGATTTCGCGTCGCGCGTTTCAGAGGATATCAGCCCTTTTCTCTCGCGATCCAGCAAGAAACGACGAGCCGAGCGAAGGAGGAGGAGTCAACCTCGACTGCGGTATCTGCGCCGACGACGCGATCCGAACGTAGCGATTGGAAGGTCGCTTTAAGCGTTAATTTGGCGATCTCGCGATCGATCGAGATCGGTGTCGGGATCGGCGTAATACGCGCGTACGATCCCATATTACGAGCGAAAGACGATTAAAAGACTTCGCGCTCGTAACCGTAACACTGTCCGGGCATGGTTGTCCTTGGGTTTACGACGCCTGTCGCTCGAGATCCCATTGTCTCGAATCGATTATCCAACACTTTGCACCTGCTCCGATTAGTGCAACGTCGAGGAACAAAACAATGCAAGAACGATAAAACATAGGATATACATTAAATGATAAGGGATCGGGGCTTTGGCGCTACTTTGGCGGGGCTACTTTGGCGGCTTAAAAGAGACGAATACGTGGAATACGTCGATCGATCTCTCGTATCGAGGATACGGACTGGCGAACGTAAGACGGATCAAGTTTCGAGCAACGTTTCGAAAGGGCGAATAAATTGGAATTAACGCGGCTCGCTATAGGGCGAGTATACGGAAACCACGGGCTGCGATAATGTAACCCGCGGGATAAAGGCTTCCGCGTACGACTCGACGTACAATTGCCCTTTACAGTGTTCGCAGTGGAAAACGATCTGCGCACAGATCGGGGTGCGGCTTAATGCCAATTCACGGACAAAGGGTGACCGCGGACGAAAAAGAGAGCCACGGGATTCTTGGAGCGAGCGAGTAAAGTGAGAACGGCCGGCTGCGCCGTTTCTTTCGACGTTGCTCTCTCGATTCGGAGATAACAGCGCTGTGTGCCGCCGGACGATTAATAACCGACTCGAGATCTAGATACGAATAAGTATAAAAAGGTTGGATCTTGGTTTCGTCGTTCTTACGACCATATAACGCTTCGTAGGACGTGACGATGTGAAACGAAGAATCCCTTCAGAATGGAAAATGCCGCGACACGGACCGACGCGAAGGCCGACTTTGATACAAAGCCGAAGGTACTTGACTCCAACGACGTCGAGTATCGCTCAAGGGAGATCGGTCATGAAGTAAGGGAAAGAGGAGCACTCGTACGATCCTCGTCCCCCGTGCGATTAAATATCGCAGGGGTGCGGTCGATGGAGATCGTAAGAAGATTCGCGATAAAGCGATCGAAGCAGGCTTACGCCTGTAATCTTTGGAGGTACGTTAATATCGCGACTAAACGTCGTAACCTACGAAATCCGGAGAAGAGGGTCGCAGTTATTAATCGGGCAGCGATAATCGCCGGCTCCACGATATCCAACGAATTCATCCGCCCCCTCGTCCGTCGATACTCCGTCGTTCTTCGATCGTCGTTCTTAATTGCGCGTCTCAGGGGGACGAGAGCAACGCGTATCGCCACCACGCGTCGATCGACGAGGTATCGATTCGCTTCCGCGACCAGCGTCAAACGCCGGGCCGACGAAACAACGTTATGCCACGCGTCGAGATTCGCGTTGCTCGGCGTCTTTCTCCGTGGGTCACGAAACCAAAAGGGAGGAAAAACACGAGGGATCCGTGAAAAGGCGTCGTTGTTCGATCAGCGTGTGTCCAACGATAAGCGAAGCGACGAGGACGCGACCTAACACCAACACGGGCAATTCCTTTTCCTCGGGTTTCTCGTTTTCTGGATGGACGATCCGGTCCGTAGTTTTTGATTCTCTACAGAGGAGTATACAAGTACTTGATTTGCAAAATGATTAGTTTAAAAGATATCTTAAATTTAACTTTTTTTTATTTTATTTTATTTTATTTCTTTTATTCCTTTTTTTATTTTATTTTACTTTTTATTCTATTTTTTTTATTATGTACCTTGCAATTCGTACAGCTGAACATTAAATTTAGTATTGTAGGACTTGTGTGAATGAGGAGGAAGGATAAGAGAGAGTTAACAAGTTTTTATGCTTTCATTAGTTTTTATTCACCTACAGTCTTGACTAAGAATATACAATTCAGTACTAATATATATAGAAAAATACAAATATCCACATAAAACTGTACATACAATCATACATACGAAACCATACATACAAAACCAGACATACAAAACCAAACTTGACTAAGAATATACAATTCAGTAGTAATATATATAAAAAAAAATACAAATATCCACATAAAACTGTACATACAACCATACATACAAAACCATACATACAAGAATTATTATACTTAGAAAAAAAGTGTCTGGCAATAGTAGCGATTATTCGGGATCGAGGTATCCCAACTCCAGCCAGTATGCTGCCATATCTCTTGCGGATTCTCCCGGCTCTCGGTCCAGCAGCAACCTTGCAGTTATTGCTTCTCCTGGAGAAGGATCGATGTTGACTAGGCTCCCTGTCCGTCTCAACATGGTGAATTGGGCCACTCGATGTCTCTTCCCTTGGATCGGTTGTTCTCGTACACCTGGCAGAACGATTTTTCTAGCCCACGGTGCCATTTTTGCCAAATTACGGGGCAGCAGCCGTATTGAATCGAGACATTGCTCGCTCTCTAACCCCCAATCGATTAGAAAGACGATGTAGCCAGTCATGGTCCTTTGTAAAAGGATGGCTCTTTCCCAAGCGCTAGATTCCTTAAAATCTACTAGCACGGCGACTAGCATGCCTGTTCTTAAACTTTTCGCCTTCGGCAAGTACTCCACGGGATGTTCCATCATCTTCAAATTGAGTGTTTGGGTTATCTTCGGCCATCCAGCCAAACGAACCCACATGGTGGTAAGTGACTCGACTCGAACCACCCGGACGGGAACTCCTTCTCGGAACCGATCGTTTGTCTTTTGTAAAATCTCCATGGTATACTAGATTTGGAAAAAATTTCGAATGTTAATGTTCGACTATACTGATCTGCCTAGTTTACGTGTCTATGTCGGATGGTGCTGGCTCCGCCGGGAATCGGACCCCCCTTTATATACCAGCAGCACCGACCTTGGAGAGGACCCCCTTTATATATCAGCTGCACCGACCTTAGAGAGGACCCCTTTAAATATCAGCAGCACCGACCTTGGAGAGAACCCCCTTTATATATCAGCTGCACCGACCTTAGAGAGGACCCCTTTAAATATCAGCAGCACCGACCTTGGAGAGGTACTCGGTCACCGTTTAAGCTAAACGCACGTTTTCGTTTGTCTTTTTTCACGCTTTTCTTGTCCTCGCAATATTTTATAACAGTGTTATCAATACATACAGGCAAAATATATAGTCTATTTTTGATACACAAGTGTCAGATATCAATTATTGCTTTCCGTTAAAATAAATATATCATTATTAGATGCTCTTTTTAATATTCCGATCCGCATCCTTACAATATTTTACAATTTTTAACCTAAAAATGTCGCTAGAAAATAGAAAACGAAAAACAATTTGAAAAGCACTAGCTCGCTTGAATGTGAAAATTGTGACGTGGGTGTATGTGCTTTGCCCTGCTTTAAAATATATCACACTCAATTGTATTATTAATAATTAAAGTAAATTATTAAAGTTCACGTATATGTATCGTACCTTTAAGAAAAATTAACATTTAATTATCCAATGTGCTTGCGTAGAGAACAGCATTATCCGCCACATATTGCGGTGCAGTATCGTTTACGCGTAGTTCGCGTCAAACCCTGCCCTACGAAGGAACGTCCCCGCACAAAATTCAATCGTACCTAAGACGTTAAACCGATCCTTTGCAAGTTTTCTTCAAAGAGATACGCTATACGAGTTGTTTGATTGATATCCGAAAAGTTTCTTTCTGTTTATGAGGAAATAATAGACGCACAATGTTATTTGCTTTATATCGTTTTGTCGCATTACGTACGATCCATTTTGTTCTATTGAGATAAACACCGAGACATTTCACAGACTTGGTTTCACGTTTGTACGGAGGTGCTTTATTGTAAAAACGACGTTTGCGAAAAAAGACATTTTTCGGACAACCTAATATATTTCATACGATGCTGTTGCCAAGAAATATTTATTAACGAAATGCTAAAAACTGTTATTTGCAAACAAATACTAGGGGAAATTGTTTTATCCGCTTTTACACGCAGAAGAATTTTACTGCTCAATAATATTGCTATTGGAACGAACGAGCCGTTTCGCTAACATCGGAACGAAGTAGAAACGAATCGGTACTTATCAAGGAGAAAACCTTGTCCAGCGTGGGGAAAAGTTTAAGGACCGATGTCCCTCGATCCACGCTGGAGACGGCCGATGAAACAAGGCGAATTAGCGGGAGATCGGGAGCAGAAGGCAGAACGGGCGGAATAGAAAAGGAATGGATACGGCAAGCTTCGGCCGTGCGATTTCGTATCACGTAGCGTTATCCCCTCGTAAAGTTGGCCACTCGTGCCACTAGCAGAAACTGTATGGCGGGCTCCGAGAGGATTTTAATCGCGCGACGGTCGAACGTATCGGTGAAATTACTGGAGAGCCCCGTCGACGTGCCTTTCGTTCCTGTCTGCCCCACGGCTCGGCTGCCACGGATCTAACAGATTGACCGGATCCAACGTGCCGGGTTACGAAACTTCGAAACTGGCTAGAATCGACTGCTAAGTTAATTGCCGGTCGCTCCCTCGCACCTACTCGTCTATCAGGCGACTCCAACTAGTAACCAACGAGGAAACCGCTGATGTCAGGCGTAAATTCAGCTGAAAATCCGTAGCGTGGAACGATGAAAGAGGCCGCACGGAAGAAAATAGCCTGGCGATCAAAAGGCTGGAACGTGCTTTCAGACCCGAACGCTTAGCTGCGCCGCCCCGCACCGAGATCCACTTTGACTTTCGCCCTTTGTTGCGAATATGACAGCCCGTTCGCGCTTTACCCTCGACGATCGACGCCGACCACGCTTCTGCCGCCTGTTATTTCCCAACCGTCCACCGTTTTGCTCCCCTTCTTTTTCATTTTCTTCTTTCCGCTCTTCTCCTTTTATCCTCTTTTCCCTTCTTCTCTCGCCGAAGCGCCGCGTTTGCTGTCGAGTTCGGCTACGATTGGCAAACACAAATCTTACGTGGACGCGCGATACGCGCGTTCCACGCATTTCAAATTTCACGACGTAACGTACTCGACGACTCAACGTAACGTGGAAAACGCGACAAGATGTTCGAATTTGGAATTATGCGAGCGCGCTGGGTCGATCGGCATGCCATCCGCCAAACGCGCGGCAAATAAATCTGTCGGTGTAATTTTAACGAGCCGCGATACCGCTCGAGGATTATACGGGTAATTTAAATTCCGCTCGCTCGATCGACGCGACTGATGGAACGACGATGAGCCGGCTGAGCCGAGATGAAATGATAAATTAGCGAATGAAACAGCCAAGTATAATGGAATGCCCGGTTAAATATAGAGCGTTTTAAACCGATTAACAGATAACTGCAAATTAGATCGTCCATTAACGCGGTTCGTCCACGTTCGAGCGGCATCGTTCGAGAATCAGTCGGAGAATTAGTCCGAGAATTAGTCAGAATACCCTCCGATCGATCGTTTTCCCCCCCGAAATCTGGCATTCAATCTGTTTCGATTCGCCATTCGCGCGATCCGAATTTAAGTTTCACGAATGTGAATACGAACGAGCCGTACGTACCACTGACTATCGCACGATCGCTGTGGCAAAACGCTGGCGTACAATTAGCGCTATTTGCCGTTACGTGAAATATATTGTAAACGTTATTGCTCGCGCGTGGAAACTCGCTACTTCGCGCAGCCAGTCGAACTGTTCGATATTTATAGTTAGTCGACAAATACCGCGTACCTATCGTCGAGATTCTACGCAAGCATTGCGCGCGATAGAAACCCCTTCTATATCGTGCAATTGTCGTATCGAATAGCCGCTGCTCGAATTTCGCGCTGCGAATCGCATTCAAAAAATTTTATTTATCTGGAAATCGAACGTGCAGATTTTTTTTTTTAATTCAAACGACGTAACCCGAGCAGTTAGATTGGCCGAATTTCGTTCTCTTTGGAAACTTTGAGACCTCCGAACAACCCGTCTCTAGATGTCTACGATAACTTTGAAATTCCTTGTAAATTCGACCAATCGCCGGGAGACGTACTCGCGAGGAGAGTCGTCAACGGGGGTCGTAAATCCCCGTTACGATTATAACAATCGACACCACGAATTGATCGATCCCCTGATTTCCTTTGAGATAATGAGGGGTGATTGAGTTGGTATAACACTGGGATTCACAGTATTATAAAGTATATATTTCCAAGCACTTAGTTACAAAAGATTTGCGTGAAGAATGCGACTCTCGCGCTATGTGCAGACTGCCGCGTTAGGCGTTAGTTGGTAGACCGTCGCGTTAGGCGTTAGTTGGGAGACCGTCGCGTTAGGCGTTAGTTGGGAGACTGTCGCGTTAGGCGTTAGCTGGTAGACCGTTTGTCGCTCTTTTGTTTAATACGGAAGAAAGTTCGGTGTGGGTGTGCCCCTGTGCCTAAAGAACGCGGATTCGTTGGTCCCACTTTCGTTAGGAAAAGTGAGGGTAACGAACCGCGGTGTCGATTGGTCATGCTGCACTACTGCTCGAAGGGATGAGTAGGGAGTCTTCTACCATCGTGGTGCGTAAATGACTGTGTGTATGAGAAAACCTAGCCTGTTTTATTACAGGGCTATTCGGGTTTTCCTAATGGGTGCATACCCGCTTTCTCCGCGTTTTAAAGGCGACTAATAAACCCAAGGACACCTCTAAAACCGACTGTGTTTCGAGCATATTTTGGCTTGCAATTCTTCAAGACAATCGGATTGAAGACATATGGCGAAACAATGCAGGGAAGTGAAAGTTATGGTGAGTCCTTAGGTTTATTGAGGGTCGAAGTGCCGTTACGCAGGTCGGTTGTTGTCCGGTCGCGCGGGCTGGCGAGCAGATGCTTTAGGCGTCGTAACATCCTCCCCCCGTTGAGAGGGCACCGATCAAATTCTGGCTGTGGAGTCTGGTGTGTCGTTGGTGACCTCCTTCGCTCCGTGTGGGCGTTCGGCCTCGTCTGGATCTGGGTGGATGGGTAAGGGGACCAGTCTTTTGACGCCGCGGTCCAGGATGCTTGTTGCCGTCTGCACGGTAGCGGTCCGGATGATTCCGTCGGCTCCTGGATGGACCTTGATTACGCGGCCCAAAGGCCACTGCATAGAGGGCACGTTGTCCTCCCTGAGGATTACTACGGTGCCTTCATGAATGTTGTGTTTGCCCTTGTCCCATTTGCTGCGGCGGGTTAACTCGTTTAGGTATTCTCGATACCATCGGCTCCAGAAGTGCTGCTTAATCTGGTGAATGCGCTGCCAACTGGATAGCCGTCCTGATGGAACTGTCCTGAAATCACGCTCCCGTAAACTGGTTAGGGTATCACCGATTAGAAAATGACCGGGAGTGAGGACAGGGGGATCTTTCGGATCGGATGAGATGGGAGTCAGTGGGCGTGAATTGAGAATGGCCTCAATTTCGATCACAAGGGTGTTGAGGTGTTCAAAGGTCAGGAGCTCCGTGCCGACCACGCGGATGAGATGGCGTTTGAACGATTTAACTGCGGCTTCCCATAAGCCGCCAAAATGTGGTGAGTTCGGAGGATTAAAACGCCATTGTATTTGTCGGTCGGCGAGAAAATTCTGTACCCTATCCTGGTGGTCGTCGGACTGCAATAGGGTCCGGAGTTCTTGCAGCTGCCGATTAGCCCCGACGAAATTGGTGCCGTTGTCGGTGAGGATCGTTGCGCAGTATCCTCGCCGCGAGATGAAACGGCGTAGCGCGGCCAAGAAGGCGTCGGTGGTTAGGTCGCTGACTAACTCTATGTGGACCGCCTTTGTCGCCAGACAAACGAATATGGCGGCGTACGTCTTGATTTTACGTCGGTTGCGGTCCCTCCTCTCCTTGATGTAGAATGGGCCGCAGTAGTCGATTCCGACGTTCCTGAACGGCCGCGATTCGGTAATACGCGCCTCTGGCAAATCACCCATCAAGTATTCCACTGGTGGAGGGTTGGCTCTGCAGCAGCGGACGCACCTTCTGAGAGTGCGCCATACCTGGCTACGGCCGTCGATCGGTCAATAGCGCAGTCTCATCGCGTATAGGGTAGCTTGGGTCCCTGTGTGATGATTGTTCCGGTGCTCTTGTTCTATAATTAGCTCTGTCACCGGGGATTTCGGTAGGATGATCGGGTGTTTTTGGCTGAAGGGTATGGCGGAGTTGGTTAGTCGCCCTCCTACCCGGAGTAGCCCATCTTCGTCGAGGAAGGGGTTTAATGGCTGTAGTTTCCCTCCAACGTCCTCGCATCGATTTTTTTGGAGGATCCGAATTTCAGGCGCGAAATGCTGGGATTGTAAGATTTTTATTAGCCTGTTGTGCGCTGCGGTCAGTTCGTCTGTGGTGAGATGGGCAGTTCGGTGTTGCTTATGTCTCCATCGAAGACACCGGGCGACGATTCTTATTAGTCTTGGCCAAGACGAGTAGCGATGGAGGAGAGTGTTGTCGTTAACACTCGTCCTCAGACAGATCGTCTTCTTTTGCTCCGGGAGGTCGACTACCGGTATCGGGCTCCAAACCGGCCAATAGCTTTCGCTTTGCAGGAGCCACCTTGGCCCGTTTTTCCAAATGGACGGACATAGGAATTCCTTGGGCGTCTGGCCTCGGGAGATGAGATCCGCTGGATTATCGTCGGTAGGCACATGACGCCAGTCGGAGATATTGGTCTTGGTCTGTATCTCAGCGACTCGATTCGCCATAAATGTTTTCAAGGTGTGCGGCGAAGACCTGATCCAATGGAGTACGATGGTGGAGTCAGTCCAGTAGACTATCCGCGATATCTTGGTCGTCAGGGCCTGTTGTATTGACGAAATCAAGGACGTCAAAATAAGTGCCCCACTTAATTCGAGACGTGGTATGGAGAGCGATTTGAGCGGCGCTACCTTCGACCGCGCCGTGAGGAGTCGAGTCCAAATATTGTTCTTTCGGTCAGTCGTCCGCACGTAGACGCACGCCCCATATGCCCTTTCGCTAGCGTCACAGAATCCGTGGAGCTCAATTTTCGTTGCGGATTCTAGGATGGTCTTCCGAGGGAACCTTACCGCATTTAACAACGGCAATTGGGTGTGGTATTTGATCCATGCTGTGTGTACGTCTGACGGAAGGGATTCGTCCCAATCTACCTTCAATGTCCAGACTTGTTGCAAAATCATTTTTGCTCGAACGATTACCGGCGCGAGCAATCCTAGTGGATCATATATTTGTGCGATGACTGAGCTGATTGATCGCTTTGTGATTCGGGAAGTGTCACTGTTCGTCTTGACCGAATATAGTATGGTATCGTCGGCTGAATCCCAAAAGACGCCGAGTGTTTTTAACGTGGATGACTCACCGAGATGTAATTTCTGCTTGGTGTCTTCCTCAGGTAGCCCTCTCAGCAGATCCCGATCGTTTGAGGCCCATTTGCGGATATTTAGACCGGCTAGCTTAAGTAATCTCGTGAGATCATTCCTGATTGATAGGGCTTCGTCCTTCGTATCGGCTCCGGTCAACGCATCGTCGACATAGAAGTCTCGCCGTAGGATCTGCGCTGCTCTCGGAAATCGAGGTCCCTCGTCCTCTGCCAACTGTTTGAGACATCGGATGGCCAGATACGGGGCTGCGGATAGACCGAACGTTACGGTGTTGAGTCGGTAAGTTTCGATCTCTCCGTTGTCGGCACGCCACAGAATCTTTTGGTAGAGACGATCTTCTGGACGTAGGAGGAATTGGCGGTACATCTTCTCGATGTCGCCGGTAAAGACATATTGAAATGACCGGAATCTCAATAGGATGTTCCTCAGGTCTTCTTGTAATTTCGGACCCGTATGAAGGGCGTCGTTTAGAGACACTCCCGTGGTACTTGAAGCTGAGCCGTCGAACACAACCCGTAGCTTGGTGGTGTCGCTCGATTCCTTGGTCACGCCGTGATGTGGTAAATAATATCCGTGGTCGGTGGCGTGAACCGTGTTGATCTTTGTCATGTGACCCAAGTCTAAATATTCTTGAATCACAGCACTATACGCGGTTTCATATTGTTTGTCGCGTTGGAATCGGCGATGAAGAGAGGCGAGCCTGCTCATTGCAGTGGCCTTCGATGACCCTAGTGAGGAAAGCTTTTCGTTGAACGGTAATGCAACGATGTATCTGCCTTCCTTGGTTCGTCGGACATGGTTTCGGAAATGTTCTTCACATAGTCGTTCCGATTCCGAAAGATGAGTAGTGGCCTGTCCCTCGTCGATCTCCCAAAACCGTGCGAGGTCCTCTTGCAGAGCCGTTGTGGTTGCGTGGAACGTATTTATCGCGGTTTGGGACGTGGGACTCCCCCCGATTACCCAGCCGAAGCGTGTTTTTTGTAGACGTAGTTCAGGTTCGCCTGGTTGTGCCAGATTGACCTGCCCGATGCACAGCGACGCGAATGTTGATCCGGTACTAAGTAAAACATCGATCGGGGCTGGGCAATGGAATTGTGGATCGGCTAGATGAATATTTCTGGGTAATCCCGGACTCGAGGGATCGATGGGCTCGCTTGGTACGAGGATCGATATGGCCGGGATAACAAGAAATCTCAATGTCTTCTTGTACTCGCCGTCCGTCGACGTGATGGTGGCCGTGGTGTAACGTTTTGCCGTGGTGCTCAAATTGTCGAGGGCTCCGATCTGGATCGCACATCTCCTTTGCCTTATACCGAGGGAGTTCGCGAGCCTGTCGGTCATGAAGTTCATGCTCGACCCAGTGTCGAGTAAGGCTCGGGCTCGGATTGGTTGTGCCTGTTTGTTCAAAACCTTGATCTGTGCTGTGGCCAACAGATCATGATGCAGAGGGGTGTGGGGAGATGTGTTTGTTAGTCCGATCCCCCTTGCTGTCGTAGTCTCGGACAGTCAGTTTTGCCCCGGTTGGGACTTGGATGAAGAGGTTGGGGTGGTGTTCCGGATCCGGGCTGAGCGTGACTCGTACGAGGAATGCTCTTTCGTACCTCTTGGAACCGAAGATGTATGCTTCCGTGAAGTATCGGATGTTCGCCTCGATTTGTGGGACGACCGCGACTTCGATGATCCCGATGGGGATTGTTCGGTGGAGGCTCGCTTGTGTGATGAACGACTGCCCGACGATCGACCGCTCGGTGCGCGACTGCCCGACGACCGACCGCTCGATGCGCGACTGTCCGACGACCGACTGCTCGGCGACCAACCGCTTGCCGACCGACCGCTCGACGATCGACCGCTCGACGATCGACCGCTCGAAGATCGACCGCTCGACGACCATGAATCTACCTGGGTTTTTTCGCGGTGTAGATACGTATGGTGTCGGTGACCGCAGATACGACACGAACCCGATGTACACTGTGTCGGCGAATGTCCTGTGCCTAGGCAATTTATGCACAACGATGCCTTCTTCACGATTTGAAAACGTTTGGTCGCTGATTTGGCCTTGAATATTTTGCAGTGTCTGATCTCGTGATGTCCGTTGCAGGTCGGACACACCACCGTTCTGCTGGTTGTAGCAAGGGTTCGCCCATGCGGTATGGTTGTTCGCTGACTGCGGTGTTTGTGTGTTGACCCTTTTGATTCCTTCTCTTTAGAGAGGAATTGAGTCCCGTTCGCCCGTGTTTTGAGAAAGTCTATCAGATGCTGATAGGATGGCACCTTTTGGCGGGGGAATGTGTGCGTTGCCATTTACGCAGGCTGGACGCGGGCAACTTCGACGCGATCAATTCGATCATCGCTATGTTTGAAGTGACGGGCTCCTTTAGATGTTCGAGCGCCTTTAGATTTACGCTGATGGTTTCCAACAAATCCTCTAGGGCCTCTGGAGTTTCCCTTTTGATTTCCGGATAATTACGCATCAGATTCCAATGGCGCATGCAGATTTGGAGGGGGCAATTGAACTTGTCCTTCAGTGTATCAAGCGCGATGGAATAGTTGGCCTCTGTGAGTTCTAATGACTGGATACTCTGTGCGGCCCGTCCAGTTATAGATGAGCGTAGATGCTGGAACTTTTGGACATTCGTCAAACCTTCGTTAAGGTCCACTATGGATGTGAACGTGTCGTAGAAATAGGTCCAATTCTCGAGGGCACCGTCGAATTGGGGCACGCGGACCTCTGGAACGGTGGTCGGCTCTGGTTTCCGGCACGTCTCACCTCTTGTTGTAGTCGACGGGGTTGTTGCTGATATTTGCTCAAAGAGCTCTCGGAACCGCATGTCAAGCTCCCGATGCTCTTGCGATAACGAATCTACCCGCGCATCTTCCCCCTCATCTACCACACCTAACTCTTCTTGAACCTCGAGTATCCTCCTCCAAAGCTCATCGAACGAGCTGCGGCAAGATGCTAGGAAGATTCTGTTTGCCTTCCCAGACGCTTCGTACTCATCGAGTTCGCGCCTTATGGTTGCAAGTCGACGGGCTAGGACGCCTCGTCTCCGCCGTAACGTGCTGATTGATTCAGCTTGGGCCATGTTTGATTTTGATAATGAACGCCCTTACCTTGATCAAATGGACGTTGATCTGGGATTCTGTTGCTAATCGTTACGATGCGGCGTGGGCTCGTGTAGATGCTGCGCGACGGAGGTGCTTCTCTCCGATGGCGGTTCCCTTGCTCAGTTGACTAAGTGGTTGGAACTTGGATCTCACGCGACACTGTATAGTCACTGGTCAGTGCACTTTTTGGTGGCACGAGATCCGGCTCGAAGGACCATGTAAATTCGACCAATCGCGGGGAGACGTACTCGCGAGGAGAGTCGTCAACGGGGGTCGTAAATCCCCGTTACGATTATAACAATCGACACCACGAATTGATCGATCCCCTGATTTCCTTTGAGATAATGAGGGGTGATTGAGTTGGTATAACACTGGGATTCACAGTATTATAAAGTATATATTTCCAAGCACTTAGTTACAAAAGATTTGCGTGAAGAATGCGACTCTCGCGCTATGTGCAGACTGCCGCGTTAGGCGTTAGTTGGTAGACCGTCGCGTTAGGCGTTAGTTGGGAGACCGTCGCGTTAGGCGTTAGTTGGGAGACTGTCGCGTTAGGCGTTAGCTGGTAGACCGTTTGTCGCTCTTTTGTTTAATACGGAAGAAAGTTCGGTGTGGGTGTGCCCCTGTGCATAAAGAACGCGGATTCGTTGGTCCCACTTTCGTTAGGAAAAGTGAGGGTAACGAACCGCGGTGTCGATTGGTCATGCTGCACTACTGCTCGAAGGGATGAGTAGGGAGTCTTCTACCATCGTGGTGCGTAAATGACTGTGTGTATGAGAAAACCAAGCCTGTTTTATTACAGGGCTATTCGGGTTTTCCTAATGGGTGCATACCCGCTTTCTCCGTGTTTTAAAGGCGACTAATAAACCCAAGGACACCTCTAAAACCGACTGTGTTTCGAGCATATTTTGGCTTGCAATTCTTCAAGACAATCGGATTGAAGACATATGGCAAAACAATGCAGGGAAATGAAAGTTATGGTGGGTCCTTAGGTTTATTGAGGGTCGAAGTGCCGTTACGCAGGTCGGTTGTTGTCCGGTCGCGCGGGCTGGCGAGCAGATGCTTTAGGCGTCGTAACATTCCTAAATTCCAATTAATAAGTAAAAACCGGAACGACCAAAATTCCCTGGACCGCGTAATCCGCATGAAAATACAAATTCAGCGTCGAATTCGAAGAGATAGATGAAAGAGGGATTCGATGGTAGAGCAAATCGGACGAACGGTTTGTAACACGAGACATTAATAAAGTTGGTGGAGCCGCGGAAAGCGGATGGAAATGGAAATTTTCCGATTTTAATATCGGCGAATGCATCGGGACGCGAGAAGAAAGATCAAAAGGTTGACTGTTGATTAATTTGAGCGGCACGCGAGCCACGAGCCCCGAGCCCCGAGCGTCGCGATGCTCGCGTGCGCCGAAGCTACTGCGATCGAGCGAGCGTCATAACCTCGGTAAATAACCCGTCGTATAATATTACGTACACTGATCAACGATTCGGAAAGGGAGTTTCGCTAACCGGGGCATCGCCCCACCGTCGTGCGAAAATAAACTAATTAGCCTTTGGGGACGTCGAGGCATGCCCCTCGACGCCCCAGCGGATTTCAAGTCGTCGATTTTACAGCTAGCTGCTGTTACGTTCGAACCGTTTGTAAACCAGTGACGCGCAATTTGGGATAGCGATTGCGATCGAAATCCGACCCCTCTCGAGAATCCTACGGAAAGAGAATTTCTTTCGCAGTGGTTGGTCTGGCCGATCCAAGTTTCGGCGCGCGTTGTCGCGATGCCTAATCGCTGCGTTGCCGATCGTCGTTGCCATTGGAACGCGCGGCGAGCGAACAGCCGTGAGTTTGCTCTGTACACTCGAGGCCTGAACTTAAAGGCTTAACGACCTGTTTGCCGTTGCAGCTCGGCAGAAACGAATCTTCGGCGTCCGCCCGAGCTAAACCAGCGAATATTCGAGCGGCCTGCCTCGGAACGGTCGCTGAATTTCTGCTGAAAAATTAATCAACGCGGAACGTAAATCGCCAGTGATAAACACGTGAAAAACCATGCGCTGATGATGGGGTGGGGGGGGGGGGTGGAAAGAACGGCAACGGCAACGTTGTTGCCAAACGAATGTAATGAACGGGCAAATACGCGTTTGTTTGCAAGTACCCTACGGCGAGCAAATAACGTTACGCGAAATACGCGGCCCGGTTTCATCCTGTGTCGTCCTTTTATACACACGCGTGAAAAATTTCGCGGAAATTCGCACTGGCGACGCAGAATCGGTGCGCGGAAGAAATCTGGCCGACTCCTGTTAATAAATTTCTTTCTTACAAAATTTACCCGTGGACCGCGCTATCCAGCCGCCCGTGTTTCCATCTCTTCGCCAGCAATTTGGCAACAGAGTTTACGAAAAGTTACGGGCGCCGACTGGAGAGAACGGCGAGACCGGTTTTTCTAAAATAAAACGATCCTGCGAAATAGACGCGGCGAGTGCCACGGTCAGTCTTGGAAACTCGAGTCTCCGCGAAAACTCCTTCCGCTTCTGGCTATACGTACAAGTATATCAACGCGCGCCTTGCAACGCGTCTCGTGCCGTTTTTCTCCTATTCTGCTTGCACGTTTCTCAAAGAGAATACCTAATACCAAGGTGGCCTTCGCTTTACGCGTCTGTGCGATTCCCGCGATGGAAAAAACGTCGCGCTGTTCAGCAAACCAGCGTCCACGCAACGACAATACGTATACGACGATGCATAAATCAACGAATGTTCGCGTATAGAAACTTGTAAAAAAAATCCACTGTCGAAAAATAGAAAAATTCGTACTCGTGCAAAGATCAGCGGGAAACGAAACGTTTTTCGACTCGTAACCAAGCGTTATAGTCACAGGAATGTAACGAAACGGCGCGCAAACAACCGACGCGAAACCATCGTGACGCAAAAGCATTTCGCGACAGGGAGCGCGGGTCCGACCGTAGCGAAAAAACAGCAGCCAGCCCGCTGTCGTTTCACCCAATGGGGGGTTGTATCGATATATCGAGGCAGCGTCGCTGAAACCTGCTGGTGGCAGAGAGACAACGATAAGGGCCGCCATCTATCGACCGTAACAGCCTCCTTTTGTATTAACGACGCTGTTCCGACTGTAATTGAGAGCCTCTGTACTCCGGCCCAACGTCGCCAGGTTATTAAATCCCGGGATATAAATCAGTTAATATTATCCACGCGCCGCTAGCTCGCACTCTTTTCTTCGCCAGAGAAATGGATTTTCCGCTAAACTTAAATTGCTTAGCGATCGCCGGATGTGAAAGTTTTTTCGAGTCCGTCGATAAAGAGCTTCCGCGTACAACCGACCCGATCAACGTACCATCGACACGCGACAACTGCCAACGATTTACGACGGTTACGATGGTATTACCTTTTCTCCACGATACTTTTCTTTTTCTTTCTCTTCTTCCGCCGTATTTGAGTTAATCACGATGGTTGGTCGCTTTACGTCATCGTGTACGAGGGACACGCCGAATAAAGTTTGTGGAAAATCATTACTCCACGGATCCTTTTCATCGAGTGTTCCAAGATAGCCGTTAGTGGAATTTTCGACCTCGTTTAAGACCCATCAACGAGCTGAAATCTGCTCGCCAACTTTACTCGGAATTCAATGCTTTTCAATTACAAAGATTTTCCGGTTAACCGTTCCTTAATTAAACATGTAACTATACCGAAACGTTTAAATTACCTTTTGGACCTGGTATACAGGTCAAAGCTACTCCAGTTTACTCTGCTTTTTTCAGATCGTCCCTTTCAATTTCGCTGCGCGGAACGTCGGGAAAGGAACTCGAATACGAACGACTATTTCTTTTCTTGCCCCTCGATATCCGCACTACGCACGCGTTCGTTACGCGTTCGCGACCGTTGCCACGTATGTCTTCTTCCAAATATTCGACGGAAGGATGTAGGAAGCATGTCGGCCTTACACTTTTATGATATGGCGCTTTGTATCGCGAAGCCATCGAAAAGAGTTCCGTCGTCGAGTCCCGCCACGAATATATGGGCGGTGTAAAGCAGACCAGTAAACAGCTACATACCGTTTTATACGAAAGTCCCAAAAATGGTGGCGAAAATTACTTTTTTGCGGATTGGAAATATCAACAATAAATTCTTACTTATTATATAACGCAAACCAGAAGAAAAAGAATAAAAACAAAATAACGCATTTGCAATTCGTACGTCGCTTGATGGGTCAATTAATTGGGCATTTTCGTGACGCCGACCTCAAGAATACTTCATCAACTTCTGGAACAGCAGAAAGACTAAACGGCCTTTTACATGTCATTCGGCGAGATGACACAGAAGGAAGTAAAGATCGTGTGGTATGTTGTAATCGGAAAATCAAAGGTAGAAGAAGAGAATCGATGTACTATTATGCCACTCGTTTGGTTAAACCGGCCCTGCATACACGCAATTGCTTCGAAAAATACCACACCGTGCAAGTATATGAAAGGAGTCATAAACGTAGCAAAAGTAAGTATCTTTTCCTGGATTTTGACAAAAGAATTCTGTTATATTCAAACAAAGTCCTAGTTTTTATTACGCAAATGTTTTTTCGCATAGAATTAACACCAATGAATAAACGGATAACAGAAGAATTAAACGAAGTGGAACTAGTACAGTGCATAAAAGTACTATTGAAATCAAGCGAAAACATGAAAAGATCGAATTCCGTACCCGGATTACCTATAGAAATCATGTCTATAGAAATCATCTAAAGCACAAAAGATAAAAACAAGAAAAAGGATAGTAACACGGGGAACCAATCATCCTACAAAGAATTAGTACATTAAAATAAAAGATCAAACGCAACGGTGAAAAATTACTAGCGTTGCTGGAGAAGAAAAAGAAGAGCAGAATAACAGAGGAACAAAGAGAGTGAATACGAAATTAGAAAAGCTTTCCACAACTTCATAAGAAACTACTGGAAATGTAGAATGGAAAACATATCCAAATAAAAACCCAAAGAACTTTCACCATCGATTAACTGCGTCTTCCGCCCAAAAAACCACAACATAAGTGATATACTCTGACACAACCAGAACGGATACAAATAGGAATTCATGAAAGCCGACATGTACCGTCACACAATTCGACGAAGACAATAATATAATCATTATCGATAACCATGAGATACTAAACATACTAACATAGAGAAATAACATTTATTGTCTGGATGGTTATAAAGTATAAGGAGAAAGCTTAGGATATTGGCAAAGACGACTGAATTCCAACTGAAACATTCAGCATATACCGAATGGGAAAAACGGTCAGAGTCTACTTGGGGGTACGTGACTGCTGGGCCGCATGGGCACGCTCCGCGTTACATAGACGAAACCTTGAGTATCTCCAAATAAAGGGCCTAAAAAGGCTAATTTGGGAAGTCATAAATTAATCGTCTATACTAAGAGCACGCATTGAAACAGTCCACACACAAAATAGCCACATAAGAATATATCAGCATAACTAAGTTGACTGTTACGTCGCGTAACACTCTACCTAGCCGAGGCCACACACCGAAGGCAATATGGCAACCAGATGTCTTCGGATACTCGCAGCGTATCCTCCATAGTTTCAAGGACCTTCCATAAATTTCACAGATTTCCTAGAAAAGGTCCTTCAAACGAAACAAACATCTGGTTCGGAGGAATTTCTAGAGACTATTGTCTACCACGGCGAAAAAGGGAAAGGTAGTATTTGTCACGTACGCTGCAACTTTCCTCCCACTAACCACTTTCTCTCGAGGGCGGTTAAGACCCTGCGTCTAACCAATTAAAAACGAAGCCTATTCCCTCACTCTCCTAACACAAATCGTCACGAACAAATCCGATGGTCCCGTGCGCTAGACACACCCGATCCTTAGCTTTCCTCCGAGACAGCATCGTCTACCAAGAGTACTGATTTTACATCCTTCGAACGGTCAACATCCTTCCACCCGGTATACACACCCGTAGATCAGTCACTCATCTCGTACATACGCATCAGCGTAACTATCCTCGTTATAAGTTGTGGAATAAACGGTGAAATATAACTTACTACTGTGTCATATTCATTCAACCACCTCTGTTATCCTAACCGAAACAGGGGAACGACTACTTCGCGGCGTCGATTCACCGAATCGTAGCGAGAATTTACGCCTCTCGCTGACGCGTTTTCCTCGCGACCGCGTCTCTCCGCGAACGGTCGTAACATTGACAATCCAGATTTAATTCTATCTGACATTTCCACAAATTAAAATAAGTTAGATCTAACCTTCAAAAATGAACAATAAAAAAAATTATCGAATTTGGTAACATTGATTTAAAAGAACCTACCTAACTATATTTACGCACCTTTCACACATCTACTCCTGCAGCATAATATTTAACAATTGCCTAAATGCCAATTATTTCTCCATTCTGGAAAACAAGAAAGGCAGTAGCATTAAAAAAAGAAGGAAAAGCAACAGTGATTCTGTCAGCTATACCGATGAATTAGACTCTTACTCAACATTTATAAAGTATCCGAATCTATGATAAATAACACTATATACATTGAAAATAACCTAATTCCGGGCACCCAATTTGGCTTCAAATTTAAACATTCAACGATACATGCAATTACAAAATTCATCATATATCTCTTGGGCAAGAGACGAGAGTGATTGCGTCGAAGCGGTGTTCATAGATTTAGAGAGGGCATTCAACACATTCTGGCTGAATTTCTTTCCTTAAGCTCGAAAAAGAGAGCTTCCACACCACGTAATAAAAATAATTTGGAAATCACAAATTAATATAAGCGAATTCAAAACAATTCTATTCGGGCCGTACATTTCCAAAATATCAGATGCAAAAAGCAATTCCGCCTACACGATATCTACGATACAATAGCAACATATCCATTCCTCACAAAAAAGTCGTTTGCTATTTAGATATACATTCGGATTTCAAATCGAACAAACACACGAATCTACTGCAAACAACTAAATAATAAAGTAAAAATATTCTGCTGCAAACTTCTAATAAAGCTGATCCTGATGTACGGTTGCCCGATTTGATTTAAACAGAAAAGCCAAATTGGTTCAAATGTAAGTGTCTGAGATCATACTCAATACATATTTAACCATTATATACCATTTATAGGTTTTAGATATTTTTTGTACAGTAATATCGAATAACAAAACTAGTTACTTCAGCAAACGCTCATACCACATTGAGTACACTCGTTCTCGCATTCTTCTCCTGAAGAAAGGAAAAACAATATTGTAGAAAAGTACCACTTTTGTAGCGACTTAAATTCAATCATTAACTGAAATGTTAAAAATGTAAATCCGACACAAAATATTGTATGGCTACGTCATACCGTCGCGTAACGGTACTTTTGCCAAAACCACATTCCAACTGAAATTCTTTCTTTATTAAGAATATATACGTGTAATATGTATTTTCTCGGGCAATAAATGTTATATATATGTCGGGTTCACATTATGACTAGGGTTAGGGGCGTGAAACGAATCTTCATTTGGATTAGACATTTTTGTTATGCAATATTTACTACTGCAAATAGGATTATTACAGCATTTGACAAGTAACCGTGGTAATTAGATACTCGAGAAGCCAATGACAATGATCCTAGGTTCAATAACGAATCCGCGGTCAGCGGGATAACAAAATGCCCTTTTTTTTCAAAGTCCAAGTTCTACTCAACTTGCTTGTCTACGGTACAAGTATTACTAAACTAACTATTTGTTAAAAAGTAGAATATTCACCGAGCGTAAAGACGCTATGTAACTCGCTGATGTGACCTCACGAGAGAATAACTTTCCGTCGTGATGATGCTGCAGAGGAAATCTATGATGGGGTGTGTCGCAGAACATGAGATCATCGGATTCGCGGAGAGATGCCTTCGTCCGGAAAGTGAGGGAAAGTGACGTTGAGAGAAAGTTGCTAGCAGGAAACGTCGTTCGTGAGAAACATAGATTTCCCCTATCTTTTCGTAGTTGGGACAAAGACTGTTTGTCTGTTTGAAGGACCTTAGTTAACTAAATCTTGAGATTTATAACGGGTCCTCAGGCTAGCTGAACATGTACTGTGGAGATGAAGAGGGTCTGCATGTCGTGATCCACGAACAGCAACTGTTGGAATGTTTACTGTCGAGTGCCACTACAACTATTTTTTTTTTTTGTTGAGGTTATTTGATGTATAAACAGAGAAAGTCGTGGATAAATTGTAAGGTAGATAATATATTTTCATACAGAAGTGTAATTATAAGTAAGAATACAATTTGAACTGGTCCAAATCCGCACGCTAGCAGTGTTACCCTATAACTGAAAACCCCGAAGCCAACGTCGCCTGTCTACTGTTTAAGGTCTGCCTTCGTCGCTGTCTTTTGTCTATACGCTCTCGATGGTTTCAGTACTTGAGAAAACTAAAAAGACCAGATGTAGAGTTTTCTTAGAAGTAATGACCACTTCAACACTTTTTGACGAGAGCTACACTATTACTCCATACCTTTGTTAGACAAAACGTTGATTCCTTGACCGCGGCTACGTTCGGCGACTGATTGTCGCCTCGAGCCGAAGCTCATTGTCACATATCTCGAGCAAATACAATCGGATTGAATGACGATAATTGCTTAATTACGGCTATGGTAGAATCTAGGTTACAGTGTTAAGGGATTTTCCCAAAGTTCCAAAGGGAAGGTTCCGGTGTCCTTTCATCTCCGACATATAGAAATATAAATAACACTCGTTCTCGTCCATTTACGGAAGTCAAGCAGCGCTATGGATAGTACTTAGATAGTTTACACCAAATAATAGCCATAATTTAGAACATGTTACGTAACAAACAATTTTACGTAACAGGCAGAACAGTTTAAACAAAGTATCTAAAATCAAAGACCACCCATAACAAGAAGCCGTGAACTCCCCTATTTTATTTAATTTATCGCGATGTAAATTGTAGCGCAAATAGCGATAAAAATAATGAAGCAATAACATTCGCAGATGACCTACTAATATGCGCGAGAGACAATAAAGCTTTAAAATCCAAAAGCCATCTACAACAAATATTGGACATAATGTATGGCTATTTATGGACAGTAGAAATTAATATAAACAAGTAAAAGAATTTTATTCTAGCTGTACATCTCCGAAATATCAGGGACAAACTACGATGTACGCAGCTATGTCAAGAAATTTCGTTTATACGACAGCAACAATAACAACCAACCATTGTTTCCTGCAATGGAAACACGAATTGAAGCCTAAATTGAAAAACACGATTTCAAACTACTTGCCCAGGCTGTTGTTTTAGAATCATCTCGTTATCAGTCCAACAATTGCAGAACAATCACTGAGTAGACGTAAATGAAATTGATAAATAACGAATTCTTTGCAATAATAATACTTAATGAACAAAATGGAGACATTTTGCAAATGGGTCCAGTCAATGGACTACTCTTAAAAGATGCAAAAGGTTTCATCTCGATAGCTCGATCCAATCCAGAATAACTGATGAATTTGTATACATAAAAATTGGCTTTTTGTAAAAAAAAAAAAATAGTTTACAAAAAAGAAATGGAAAAATATTTTATATCTGAACCAACGGAAAATTATGTCTTACAAGGAGCAAAAAGTGTCATTCCGATTGATCAAGCCGTTTCCGAAAAATCGGTAAACATAACAAAAAGATAAATATACATGTCGAATTGAGACATTTTCCACCTTTTCCAATGTCGATGTCATGAAATGTAAACCTTTTTTCGCATTTCTAGCAACAACTTCTAAGTCAGTACTGTGTACTAAAATAGCACCTAATATATTTGATAATATAATTGATTAGTTTCAATTCCATTCTTTTTAAACAAAAAATGCTATTGGTTATTTCCAATTACTGAGTAAATCGCTTGTCATGAAAAACTGCGCACTACTTGTTTTCCTGCAAAATTCGAAATCCTCAAAACCTTCAATAATTTGTTCATTTCAGTGGAAACTAAAATATCTCTTTATTGACATTTTTTCGTATAGAAGAACACAGTTCCCGTCAAAATCATTTTTTCGCTACTTTAATTCTTAATGAATCAAACAAATTTCGACATGTACCTAACCAAGTATTAATTACACCGAATCAATGAATGATTATGCCAGGACTTGAAATATTAAACTTGCGAGTATCACGAATTTCTACTCAGAGAAGGTGAAACGTAATATGGCGTTAGAAAAACACTATTCGTCTGCCAGGAAGAGATAACTGCATCGGTATAAACATTAAACTGAAACCACAGATTCTACACGCGTTTGCCTTTTTCAGGCATACATCACTAATGTTACCTGAAGATAAATTCTCGCCTACGCTTTCTAATGCTTTACGCTTCACTCACTCTCTCGTTGTCATTACTTGAATACAAACACAGAATAGTATTCTTCCCTAATCTTCCAGAAGAACAAAAATGATTTTTAATAGCGATACGTTACAATTTATAATCGTACGTCTATTACAACCTGTTGTTTTTATTTTAAAACAAACAGAAATACATACCTTATCCAAACATCAACGATATTTTATCAACAAGTGACGGTTATTATATCAACTGAAATTTTGTGGTATATTTACTTAACACGCAAAATAACAAGTCATCTGGTGGCACCAATTGATATCTACTTTTATTTTATGCATTTCATAGTAAAAGATCATTCGCATTTATATATTAACCCAAATATAATATAATCTTAAACCTAAATTTACTAATTGTGGATATTTATTGACAGATGGTAATTTAAAAATTCATATCCATACTCCTTCCTATTTTGCACATTTTTTTGTTTTGAGAGGAGAGGAGAATGCAGTTACGCATAACTAGGTACGTTAGCGCGCGCCTGGATTATGCGGGACTTGGCAAGATGATAGCACCTCTACCCACCAAAAAACCCCTCCTCTGTCTCTCTCCTCTGTCGGTACAAGAACCAACCCTGGAACCACCTCTCGGCATTACTTCAGGGTTGGTCTTCTTACTGAGTGTACCTCTCATCTTATTATGATCTTCTTCTAGTTAATCCTCTCCTTCTTCTCTCCATGTTCCTCTCCTTATCTTGTCTATCTGATTGAGCTATCATTTTCTTTCGGCAAAGCCCTTGGAATCTAGCCCAGTTCTCCTCGCTATTGACGACCACGTCGATTACGTTATTGGTTGCCAGTATTTCGCCTACGTAATTATCCAACAATGTACTTCCATTGTCCCATCTGGGGCAATTGAACAACGCATGCTCTGCATCTTCACCTTCGACATCACAATCCCAGCATCTTGGGTGTGTCTCTTTCCTAATCGTTCTCTATTAAAAATGCAGGCGTCGTCAATCAGCTTTCTGGTCCAATTATCTTCTCTGCAATAGAGCTACTCTTCCCTTCATCTTTTATTCGATCACTATCGACATCTTCGGAATGTTATTGTTTTTCCGTATTGCTAGGGCTTTGACACATATCGGTGTGGCATAAAGCACCACCGACTCCCGCACTCCGTAATAGTTTCCTAACTGAGTCGGTGGGCCCATTGACGTTCGGCAACGATGTCCTTGTCACAGACGAAATTCGAGCAACTGTATATAACAAACCGAAATTCCGAACGCTTTATCGCGTGTGACCGTCCGGTCAGCACCCGTTCTCAGCCGCCTGAGTGGCATTCGATCACTTCAGCCGTTCTCCGAATTTTACACTAAGTATAAACAAAACCTTCTCCCACTCCAACGATTGGAAGAATATAAATGCTCCCTTCAAAATCATTCAGTCAGTCTAATAAAAAAATTCTTAACTAATCCAAGTATCGAAAGTGTATCATCGCGAACCGAAAAAATTGTATAAATTGAGTAAAAAATAAAAAGAACTTAATCTCCTTTTCGGAAATTAACAAGTTCCTTATTTTTACCTTAATTTTACACGACATTTTTGGCGATCCGTGCCAGGATCTATTCACTTCAGTGCAAACGAAATTACGATTTCGGCGTACGCGCATCATTGAAGATCGAAGGATCAACGGACCCAGTGCGAATCTTTGCTACTACGAAGGCCTGCAGCAACTTTCAACGTTCCACTACGATGAAACTAGACGAGAGGACTACGGTCAGCGCAGAGCAACCCTACGAATAAGATTCGGAATCTAGAACCAACCAGAGAGGAAACATCCCTGAGACTCCTCAACGGTCATAGCTACTACGGTAAGCTGAAAATCTGGATTCATTTTCACGATACCGTGTGAGAAAACCCAGTTTCTCAAGCGCTTCGAGTCCAAATAGCAACAGTAGTTCAGACTCAATAAGCTCAATTAGAATCATGCCCACATCACGAAAAGACAAAGTCGAAACTATTGAAACCGTTTCTACAAACGGAGGTACGGACAATTCGATTCGTGCCATACTCGACGTGATACAAAAACAAATTGAAATTCTTGCGCAACGTGTAGAAGAGACACAACGGACGGCCGACAGTGAAAATAAGAAGCGTGCAGCGGAAATAGAACTATTAGGCAAAAATATCTCTAAAATAAAAATAGGACGCGACGCTACTACAGAACTAGGCTCCCTTATTACTATGGACGAATCTGTTGCCGCGAGAGATAGAACTTCCCCACCATGCGTTCCAATTCGAACAGAAGAAGGCAACCATCCCTCTTACGAAGACCGTCCACCGCAATTCGCCTCTCCGAGCTTACGGACCAAAGACGCGATAGTATGTATTCCGCAATTAAACGGTGAAGACAATATCGGAGTCGAAGAATTCATACGCGAAGTACGCGAATTACGAGCCATGTGTAGCGAACCCACGCTATTATTAAAAACGATCAAAATCGGGAAAATCGCGGGTAAAGCCGCAATGGCCATCTGCAATATACCGATATACGAATACGGACACCTGTACGATGCCCTAAGACGAAACGTAGCCACCCAAGACTCTGTTAGAGAACATCAAGACCAGCTACGCGAAACGAGACAGCGTCACGACGAAAGTGTGCAAAGTTATATCATCAGGTTCCGCAGAGCACTCAATAAGTTACAATACAGTATAACGAACGAATACCGTGACGAAATTACTAGACGAGCTATGAACGACAGGATTTTAAAAGACTCCGTGATCGATTTTATCCGAGGCCTGAAAGGCGAAATAGGACAATTACTACTCGCCAATCCACCATACAATATCCTTGAAGCCGAAAAGAAAGCCACCGACATCGAGCGATTCTTCGGGGAAGATCGAAATCGACGACCAAAACCAATAGAACGATTACGACTCCCTGAGCAGCAACGACTAACAACCAATAATCCTAATCCGATCACTAAAAAACCAACTCCAACACCCAATCCAATGCCAAGAAGCTTCCGACAAACCGAACAAATACCACTTGCCCAAAGGACACAATTAAAATGCTTCAAATGCAACCAGATCGGACATGTCTCCAGTCAATGTAAAAATTTTCGAACACCCAGCCAATTTCCGAGACCACCAGCAGTCCACAATCTCGAGACACACAAGGAAGAAATAGAGAAACCAACAGACCAGACCTACGAATTAACGCCACAACGGGAAGACTACCCACAGTACTTTTACGATCCGACGGACAGCGACATAAATTCCTCATTGACAGCGGAGCAGGAATTAATATACTCAAGCGAAGATGCGTATTACGACCAAGAATAACAAAAGAACGGAAATTCTCGATGGGACACTCTAAATTTGAAACCAACGAACACGCTTTGATAAAACTATTTGGCAAAACTCTAGAATTTTTTGTGGTAGAAGACAACTTTCCAATTATAGAAGACGGCATATTCGGTTTGCCAGCCCTATCTAAATTCAAATTTGAACTCTCGAATCATTATTGCAACAGGAAAACGACGTACCTCCAAAACAAGCAGTGTCAAAAACAGTCTACCTGGAAGGAAAACCGACAACGATATGCTTTATCAATTGTGGTGAGTGCCCAGCCAAAATGACTAATTTTATCGAAAATTCAAATACGTACGATCAAGTCTCCACGTTTAAAGATATAGTTAGACTTTCGCATATAGAGAAAACCCTCCGTGAACCAATCGAAAAGATATTGCTGTTCTACCTCGACGTATTCAATCTAGAGACCGACTTATTACCATGCACTAACCTTGCTAAACACACAATAACGTTAAAAGAAAATAAAATCATTAACACAAAATCTTACCGACCGCCTGAATGCCATAAAGAAGAAATCAAACGACAAATGGACGAAATGCTACAAAAGAACATTATAGAACCATCTGATTCTCCTTACAATTTACCAGTCTGGGTAGTACCAAAAAAGGCAGACGCCTCAGGGAAACAGAAATGGCGAATTGCAATAGACTTCAGAAAAATAAACGAACTAACTGACCAGGACGCATATCCATTACCTGACATAGACGACATACTATCCCAACTAGGCAACGCAAAATTCTTCTCAGCCCTCGATTTATCCTCCGGATTCCACCAAATCCCAATGGACATAGACTCTAAAAAGTACGCAGCATTCTCCACACCACAAGGACACTATCATTACAATAGGATGCCATTCGGTTTAAAGAATACACCTGCAACATTTCAACGCATGATGGATACCGCGCTAAGAGGACTCATAAATAAACATTGCTTCGTATATTTAAACGACATTATAATATTCGGACAGTCGATTGAAGAGCACAATAGCAACCTCGCGATAGTATTGCAACGCCTACGCGAACTCGGACTCAAAATACAGCCGGACAAATGCGAATTTCTCAAACCAGAATTAGAATATCTTGGACATATAGTAACCGCCGAAGGTGTAAAGCCAAATCCCAAAAAATTAGAAGCCGTTAGCAATTTCAAACAGCCACGTAATCCCACAGACATCAAATCGTTCTTAGGACTAGCAGGTTATTACCGTAAGTTCATAAGAAACTTTTCTAAGATCGCGAAACCATTGACCAAACTTACAAGAAAGGAGACATCATTTCATTGGACAGATAAAACCCAGGAAGCATTCCAGACATTAAAAGACAAACTCTGTTCATCACCCGTACTAAAATTCCCAGACTTTGCGAAACCATTCACATTAACGACTGACGCCAGTAACGAAGGTATAGGTGCAATCTTATCACAGGACGGACATACATGTTGTTATATCTCGCGAACTCTAAACCCACCGGAACGAAATTATTCCACTACAGAAAAAGAACTTTTAGTAATAGTATGGGCCGTGAAACGCCTCCGACAATATCTGTTAGGACAGAAATTCCTCATCCGAACCGATCACCAAGCACTAAAATGGTTACAGAATTGCAAAGACCCCTCATCACGCTTGACGAGATGGCGACTAAAACTAGAAGAATACGAATACGACATAGAATACACGAAAGGAAAAGATAATACTGCAGCCGACGCACTATCTAGAATACATGTTCTGACCAGACGACGCGAAAATTTGAACATAGAACTCGATAAAAAATATCACGATTGGGAAAAATCTATCGACGCGTTACCCAAAATTCTCAAAATGACTCCGAACCGTAAATCTTTCTATCAATTATCCAAAACAGAGCTAGGAAATTACGACAGAATCGAATGGTTAACTAAATTAAACGAAATTATTCATATAAACGAAAAGATAGGTATAGGCGACGACAGTTTCACAGAGACCGAAAAGAACGCGATCAAACAAATTTTATTATTCCTGAACGACACTGTAAAAGAATTAAATTTTGCATGGGAACCAATTCAAACATATAGCGACGAAGAAATAGACGAATTATTGAAAGAAAATCACGATTTAGTAGGACACCCCGATATACAAAAGACATACGACCGCATTCGTGAACGGCACAGAGTACCAGATTTGATGAAACGCATACAACAACATATAGAATCATGCGACACCTGCCAAACATCTAAAACTACACGTATCAGACCGCGCGAAGAACCTTGTATCACCGACACACCCCTCGAACCAAACGATAAAATTGCTATGGACTTATTAGGCCCACTGAAAAAGACGAAAAAAGGCAATCAGTACATTCTATCCATACATGACGAATTGACAAAATACTTAATACTCGTACCACTAAAAACTCAGCAAACGGAAACAATTTGGAACGCACTCTTGAATCATTACATTTACATCTTTTCCGCTCCAAAAAAGATATTAACTGACCGCGGACAGAATTTTATATCTAGTTTAATGCAACAGTACGAAGACGCGTTCAAAATCAAACATATCAAAACGACATCCTTCCACCCACAAAATAACGGATCGTTAGAACGGACACACGCAGTAATAACAGACATGTTAAAATCGATGCAGCGAAATTCGGATGAAGAATGGGACGATCAACTTAACTTTGTATGCCTTGCATATAACACAATGATACACGACTCTACTGGTTACACGCCATTCGAACTCACATTCGGACACCAAGCCAATCTTCCCTCCACAATATCCAAGAATCCCCAACGCACATACGCAGACGAAGTCACGTTCCGCAAAAAGGAATGGGACTCTAGACTCCGACACGCTCGCGAAACATTGATCAAAAGTAAACAGCGATATCAGCGCGATCAAAAACGTAAAATTATAAAACCTCAATCAGTTTTCAAAGAAGGAGACTCCGTTTTAATACATAACGATCATAAAAGGCATAAACTTGATGTGGAATGGTTAGGACCGTACACGATTGATAAGGTATGTACTCCATACTATCTGATTCAAGACAAAAAGATACACGGTAATCGTTTAAAACCTTACTTTCCAGGTCGACGCTCCTCTTTGCCGGAATAGTATCCGCGCAAATAAATATTACACCATTAGAAGGAAACTCTGTATTCGTAGAAAACATAGGAAAAGGATATTTATACAGCGACACTGCCAATGTAATAGTAGGATTAGACACTAGCGACATATACGAACAGATAAGCGCAATAGAATCATATAAATTAACAATAGACTCACGTGCAATCAGCAAACAATACGTCGAAGAGTTAGGCGGATTACAAAATCGCATCAATAACCTAAAACAACTCGCAAAACACTTGAAAGCGTTAACACATACCCGGAGCACACGAGGTCTGCTTAACATCATAGGTTCCGTATCGAAAAGTCTGTTCGGGACTCTCGACGATGATGATCTTACGCTCATAAACAAAAATATGGACAAACTATTCGATGATAATAATAAAATCAAGACCATAATAGCTAATTAAACAGCACTTATTAGAAAAATTGTAAACTCAGAAAACCTAAACCACTTAGAGAGATCATATAGTGATATATTAAAATTACAACAGCAGGCAAATATCGATAGATCTATGCTTAAGATAATCATGAAAGTCGGCACCGCGATGCAAACTTTACACTTCCAATTAGATGAAATAGTTAACGTCATGATATTAGGCAAACAAGGAATAATTAGTCCACAAATACTTGACCCCAATGAATTCATAGAAAATTACGCCAAGGCAATAGGTAGCCAGATGTACAACACCGCGATTTCTGCCAAAACCGAACATTTTCAATTCATACTCGACATCGGTGATCTTAAAATCTTCACAATAGATGACAAAATATTTTTCAAAATCATAGTACCTTTAGTCTCTAACACAGAATGGAACATATTACAAGTATATCCTATGCCGAGTAAAAGAAATGGAGTATTTTTGGCTCCAGTAGTCGAACATCAGATGTATTTAACTTCAGGTCTTTCATTTATAAACGCTGATATCGAGTATTTCAACAAACTTTGTAAGAATCGAGCCGGAACCACTATATGCAAACAAACACTACCAATCCATGAGAGAAATTCAAGAACCGATTGTCGCAGCGAAATAATAAATTTCAAACCACACATTGAACATTGTCAAATAACTGTACTTAAGATTGAAGACATTAGCTTTATACCGCTCAAAACTAGCAACTGTTACATTGCGATACCAGCAAATCCGATAGAAATAGACACAATTTGCCAAACGAAACATACCTTACAAAAACTTGACAAGCCTTCCATCATAAGAGCTAACACTTCTTGCGATTTATTGTACAAAGACGAACACATGCGTATAGGCGAAACAAAAAACGAAGTCATATACGAAATCAAAACAAAAACCCTAGCGCTCAAAACAAACGATAGTTTCACTCATCTATTAGATAAACTCCAGCGAGCACCGAAAATAATAGTTAATTTACAAGGCTATAAAACAACGATCGATAAAATAGGCGACGAGATAGAAACTCTTAATTTCGAACACAGAATTAAAAATATACAGTATTGGGGACTAACCACGCTCCAGATATTAGGGTACATAGCATTAGGCATACTAGGTATATATGGATTAAAGAAAATAGGGGTATTCAAATGCATCAGGAAATGTATACCGAACAAATAATGTATCAATTTATTTTGCTGCCGAAATGAAACTGTAATCAACAGCCACAATGCGACAGCCCCACCAGTACCACTCACCCTGGGCTCAACACCCAACATCTATATTCCAACCAACACATACCACTCAGATGAAGAGGAGGAATCAGCTGTAATTTTCAAGCCACGTCAAGTCCGATTCCACAAAAGTCTTCTGAAGAAAACTTGAGGGATCAAGTTCAATCTAAGAAGGGGGGAATGTCACAGACGAAATTCGAGCAACTGTATATAACAAACCGAAATTCCGAACGCTTTATCGCGTGTGACCGTCCGGTCAGCACCCGTTCTCAGCCGCCTGAGTGGCATTCGATCACTTCAGCCGTTCTCCGAATTTTACACTAAGTATAAACAAAACCTTCTCCCACTCCAACGATTGGAAGAATATAAATGCTCCCTTCAAAATCATTCAGTCAGTCTAATAAAAAAATTCTTAACTAATCCAAGTATCGAAAGTGTATCATCGCGAACCGAAAAAATTGTATAAATTGAGTAAAAAATAAAAAGAACAATCTCCTTTTCGGAAATTAACAAGTTCCTTATTTTTACCTTAATTTTACACGACATCCTAATCGCTCCTATTAGGGTATCAACCATGACACACACCTTTCCTAGATGTAATGAGAATTTTCTATTATTGTCCTATTGCACCCCAAGATACCTAACCTTCTATTTAGTCATCAACAGGTACTTGCCCATATTGACGTCCTTGACCTTGTGATACGATTTCCGGTAAGTAGAATCACCTCCGTCTTGTCTTGAGCTAATTTCAATCCAGTTTCGGTACACCACCGATTCTTCTGCTACTTCAATATCGGGCCTACCACCAATCGTGGGACTCCTCTGAATTTTCCTACTAGGCTTAAAGGGATCACCTTCCTCGTCTCCCCTAGTCTTCGGTGCAACCGATATGGTGACGTTGTCACTTATTCTGATGTCCGACACTATCCTTGGGTTTTCAATACTAACCGCCAACCTCTTGCTATTCGCCTTTGCGCCAGTCGCTGTTACTGTACAAGGGGGTGCCTGGGGTTCCACCTCCTAGCCAAAACCGTTCGAATGTATCCAATCATAACCGAAAGAACTCGCCAAGTCGTCAACAAAAAGCCAGTATAATAGAAATAAAAAATATATAACGAATAAATAAATAAATAAGTATCTAAGAGCAAAACATAGTTATATCCTCATAATTAAATATTATCTTAGAAATTTCTACACAGCTACAATAAACTAAATCTATCAAGCTAAATTTATATAACGCTAAAATAAACTAAATATATCAAGCTAACGCCTGCGCTTCAATAAGAGGCCTGATGATACATACGCAGATCACCGCATGTATAAATAGATAATATAGTAATAAATAAATAAACAACCAGCTAACTAAATAAATAAATAAATGAATAATAACTAAATAACTAAATAATAAATAAACCAACATAACTAATAATAAATATTAATAATAAATAAGTAAATAAATAAATAATATCAAAACAAATAATACATAAATAATCAACCAATAGTTAAATAAATAAATAAATAAATAAACGAGTAAAGTAAATAAATAATATAAATAAGAAACGCATATACCTGCATTCCCCAACCCACACGACGCCGCGTAACTCAAATAAAGCCTCCACGTACGCAGCACCCGTCATACTTATTTATTCTTATTTATTCACCAAGGAAGTTTGACTCGAGTGGCGAAATAAATAAAATAAACGATATATAACTAGAACTCTGGTCGACCCGACTTTATTTCTTCGTAATAGGAACTTAAGTCGAGCCGGCCGTACATACCCTAGTGTGCTGCCCGTAAGGTGGCGACGCCACACATCGACGCGACAAACCACCTCGCCTGCGCATCGTTCGGCACCACGCGTACGTCCTGCCACTACCATTACAATAATGGCGTCAAATCTATCCACGTGCGCGTCTCGATATTAAAGAAAATCGCGTATTTCTTGTATCTCACGTTGTCGCGCAATGCGAGTGCTACATCACATCCAGTAATACTCAATAACAATTCTTACCCGCTAGTATAAACTCTACGGCGAATACAATCCTCTCCACGCCACGCAGGTGCTCGCCGAGCCCCTGTTTGCCAGCAGGAGCCCGAGACCCGCTGCCCAATCGGTAAGCGTCCGTCCCCGAGAGTTGGTCCTGGGATTTTCCCATTGCATAGAGTGGGCATTGAAGTCCCAGAGGACGAGTACCTTGCGGGGGAGGCATCTCCCGACGCACTCGCCGACCCGTTCCAGGAAGTCCCTGTACGCAGCCAGGTCGATGTTGGGGGAGTCATATACCGCTACCACCATTACTCCACTCCCGTATGGTCTGGAAGAGCAGATCTTGCGCCCTTCTCGACCTACAGAGATTGCATTGGAGGAGGCGCTTGAACTACTCGGTCACCTCTATGGCCTCCTCCCGACCATCTGCCGCTGCTGCTTTGGCGGTTCTCCCTGGTGTCCTTTCCGCAGCTGCTGGCTCGCGGATTGATCTCCTCCTCTTGACTTTCGGGGGGGGGGGGGGGACATTCCGCACCGCCCATCCTGTGATTGGCGGGCGTCCCGAGCGACTCGCACAGGGAGCACTTGGGAGCAGAGGCGGGACAGCCTCTGGCGCGGTGTCCGCTTCCGCCGCACCTGTAACACAGGTGCCATCGATCCTTGCTGGACACGCATGTTGCGCGTACGTGCCCCACCTCCAGCACCTGAAGCACTGCAGGGGCCGCTTCGGGATGGCTCGAATCCTCGCGGTTGACCAGCCCAGGGCTATTTTCCCTGCCTGGGATACTTTCCGGGCTCCTGCCACCGGGCACTTGATCCAGGCAGACCCTAGGCCACCTCTGCCGCCGTTCTCGCCGACCTGAACCTCCGCGCAGCCGCATCCTGCCGCCGAGGCCAGTGCTTTCCGCAGCTCCTCCTTCTTGACCGAGATGTCTATCCCGGTATCTCGAAGCTCCGCCATCCAGGTAGGCGTGGCGACTCTCACCGCAGTTGCGTCTAGCGCCTCGGCCAGACGCGTCGCCAGCAGCGTCGCCAGCAGCGTCGCCTTTTCCCTGTTCCTGTCTCCAGGGAATCTGATGATGATGGCGCCCGTCATCGCCTTCTTCATCCCCACCTGCTCCACGCCGAGCTCCGAGAGCGGGACCTCCGGCTGCCTCGAGGACGTCGGCGTACGACATCCATGCTCCCTCGTTCAGCGTCAGAGTCACCGCGGATGTTCGCGGTACGCGAGGGAGCGTGACCGCCTTGGGTGCCTGCAACGGTCCTCTGCTTGTTGCGGCGGCGCTCGCTTTCGCCGCGCCTGTCGTCCTGGGCTGGGATTGCTGCTGGCGTATCCTCGTCGGCGGTGCCACGTTCGCTCCTTTCCTCGCTGTCTCTCCTCCAACGGCGACGGCTGTCTTCCTCTGATTTTTGTTCTTCCGTCTCTTCTTCCTCGCCTCTACCACTCTCCACTCCCCACCCTCCTGCTCCCTCGGGAGTGTAACGTCAATTCACATCAGAGACCAGGCCACACACCACGGATAGGATGGCACCCAGATGTCTGCATATCCTCCCTCAATAGTCTTAGAGTAATGTTGTCTCATCGAAATTTGTTACTTTTCATCCAAACTCTAAGGTAAATATATTAAATTAATATACACAATGTATCCGGTTGATCTCAGACCACACATATATTTCGAAATTTATTTTTTATTTATGCCAAATTTAAATATATATTATTCGTTTTATATGATTAACAAACCATTCCTTATTCAAGTCAACTATATAATATTTTCTCTATTGTTGTGCATCTTAACTCTTATCATTCTAGTTGAAATTATAAATATTCGATTCAATTGCATTTTGTTCATAATCGAAGTGCCCCAGGATCAATGGATATTCGACGTGGAGACCGAATACTAGTTTTCTTGCCATTATTTCACGGTTATGCGTTCGGAATGATGAATACGGCAATAAGTTGCGGTGCAGCTGTGTACATAATGGGAAATTTCGAGTTAGAAACGTTACTCAGTTCCGTAGAAAAATACAGAATTACGCATATACCATTGGTCCCTCCAGTTTTAGTTGGTCTTGCGAAGCATCCAATGGTGCCAAATTACGATTTCAGCAGCGTGAGAGAGATCGTTTCCGGTGCGGCACCGCTTCCGCCGGATGTAAGTTTTTCGTCCAAACTACCCAACGTAATACGTTATAACGTTATTCTATAAAACGTAATACGTTATAACGTTATACCATATAACGTAATACGTTATAACGTCATACCATAAAACATAATACGTTATTACGTTATTCTATCTAACGTAATACGTCATAAAGTTATGCTATATAACGTAATACGTTATTACGTTATACTATATAACGTAATACGTTATAGCTTTATACTATAAAACGTAATACGTTATAAAGTTATACTATATAACGTAATACGTTATAATGCTACACTACCTAACGTAATTCGTTATAACGTTATACTATATAACGGAATACGTTATAACGTTATACTATATAACGTAATACGTCATTACGTTATTCTATATACCGTAATACGTTATAACGTTATACTACCTAACGTAACACGTTATAACGTTATACTATATAACGGAATACGTTATCACGTTATACTATATAACGTAATACGTTATAACGTTATACCATATATCGTAATACGTTATAACGTTATTCTGTGGAACGTCATACGTTATAACGTTACACTATATAATGTAATCCGGTATTCTCTTAGACGTAATGAGTTATAAAGTTATACCATATGTCGTAATACGTTATAACGTTATTCTGTGGAACGTCATACGATATAACGTTACACTATATAATGTAATACGGTATAACGTTATACTATATAACGTTAAACCGTTATAACGTTATTCTATAACACGTAATACGTTACAACGTTATACCATATAACGCAATACGTTACAACGTTATACCATATAAATTAATACGTCATAACGTTATACTATATAACGTAATACGTTATAACGTTATACCATATAATGTAATACGTTATAACGTTATTCTATAAAATACAATACGTTATAACGTTATACCATATGACGTAATACGTTATAACGTTATTCTAAGTAACGTCATACGTTATAAAGTTATACTATATAAAGTAATACATTATAACGTTATGCTATATAACGTAGTACGGTATAACGTTATACTGTATAACGTAATACGTTACAACTTTACACTATAAAACGTAATATGTTATAACGTTATTCCATATAACGTTATACTATATAATGTAATACGTTATACCTTTAAACTTTAAAACGTAATACGTTATAACGTTATACCATATAACGTAATACGTTATAACGTTATAGTATATAACGTAATGGGTTATAACTTTACACTATAAAACGTAATATGTTATAACGTTATACCATATAACGTTATACTATATAACGTAATACGTTATAACGTTATGCCATATAACGTAGTACGTTATAGCGTTATTCTATGTAACGTCATACGTTATAACGTCACGCTATATAATGTAATACGCTAGTACGTTATACTATATAACGTAATACGTTATAACGTTATACTATGTAACGCCATACGTTATAACGTTACACTATATAATGTAATACGTTATAACGTTATATCATATAACGTAATACGTTATAACTTTATACTATAAAACGTAATACGTTATAAAGTTTTACTATATAACGTAATACGTTATAACTTTATACTATAAAACGTAATACGTCATAAAGTTAAAGCATATAACGTTGTAGTATATTACGTAATACGTTATAACGTTATACTATACAATGTAAAACGTTAGAACGTTATTCTATGTAACGTCATCCGTTATAACGTTACACTATATAACGTAATACGGTATAACGTTATACCATATAACGTAATATGTTATAACGTTATACTATAAAACGCAATACGTTATAACGTTATACCATATAACGTAATACGTTATAACGTTATTCTATGTAACGTCATCCGTTATAACGTTACACTATATAACGTAATACGGTATAACGTTATACCATATAACGTAATACGTTATAACGTTATACTATATAACTTAATACGTTATAACGTTATACCATGTAACGTAATACCTTATAACGTTATTCTATGTAACGTCATCCGTTATAACGTTACACTATATAACGTAATACGGTATAACGTTATACCATATAACGTAATACGTTATAACTTTATACTATAAAACGTAATACGTTATAAAGTTTTACTATATAACGTAATACGTTATAACTTTATACTATAAAACGTAATATGTCATAAAGTTAAAGCATATAACGTTATAGTATATTACGTAATACGTTATAACGTTATACTATACAATGTAAAACGTTAGAACGTTATTCTATGTAACGTCATCCGTTATAACGTTACACTATATAACGTAATACGGTATAACGTTTTACTATATAACGTAATACGTTATAACGTTATACCATGTAACGTAATACGTTATAACGTTATTCTATGTAACGTCATACGTTATAACGTTACAGTATATAACGTAATACGGTATAATGTTATACCATATAACGTAATACGTTATAACGTTATACCATATAACGTAATACGTTATTACGTTATTCTATATATCGTAATACGTCGTAACGTTATTCTGCTGAACGTCATGTGTTATAACGTTACTCTATATAATGTAAATCGTTATAACGTTATACTATATAACGTAATACGTTATTACGTTATTCTATCTAACGTAATACGTTATAAAATTATACTTGTCGGAGATAAGATGACACCGGTGCCTTCCCTCTGAAACCTCGGGAAAATCCATAGAAACATTGTAATTAAAATCTACAGTTGTAACTAAACGATTTGCCGTCATTCTAACCAATTGTATTTGTTTAAGTCTTGTGACAATGAGCTTGGGCTCAATTCGACAATTAGTCGGCGAACGTGGCCGCGGTCAACGGGACGAACTCTCCATTTAACAAAGGCATTGAGTAATCCTATAGCTCTCCTTAAAAGAAAGATTCGTAGCGGCACTTGGCAGTAAACATTCCAACGGTTTCTGTCCCGTAGCTTGCCACACGCAGATCCTATTCTCCGGGCAGGATGTTTACCAGATGTCGACGCGTCTCCACAGTACGTGATCGGCTAGCCCGAGGACCGTCATAAACACTAATATCTAGTTACCTAAAATTCTTCAACAGATACACAGTCTTTGTCCCAGTTACGGGAAGACAGGAGAGACCTATTTTTCCACGAACGACGTCTCCCACTAGCAACCCTCCCTCAAGGGCAGCTAGCATCCTTTTCTAACTACCGATATGGAGATTGGCCAATTAGCAGCAATGTCAATTTCTCTTACATTCCGAACGTAGGATGTCCCCGACGAATCCGATGATCTCGTGTCCTTAGACACACCCCGTCTTTGTTTTCCTATGGGGTATCACCGGGGCGGGAAGTCATTCTCTCTTGCGGTCTCATCGACAAAAAGGATTAACTCCTTACGGTCAGCGAATATTAACGCAGAATCCGACTTAGATTTTTGCGAGTGCGTACGACTACCGTCCCGTTGTCCGCGGATTCGTTATTGAACCTAGGATCATTGTCATTAGTCTCTCGAGTATCTAATTACCACGGTTACATGTCCGGTTCTATGGTAATCACATTTGCACCAGTCAATGTCTTCTCTATTGCATAACGACAATGTGTAATCCAAATGAAGATTCGTGTCACGCTCCTAACTGTAATTCTAATGTAAACCCGAAATTTAATCGGGTTAAAATTAGAATTTAAGGAGCGTAACGATTGTTTGTTCGACCAATCGCGGGGAGACGTAGTCGCTAGGAGAGACGTCAACGGGAGTCGTAAATTCCCGTTACGATTATAACAATCGACACCACGACTTGATCGATCCCCTGATTTCCGTTGAGATAATAGGGGTGATTGAGTTTGTATAACACTATGATTCACAGAATAATTAATTATATATTTCCAACACTTAGATTACACTGATGAGCATAGATAGAGAGATAATCACTTATCGCACGAAGATAAGATAGATATGTACGTTAGAGCAGGGCTCTTATAATTGGATTTAATGTATTAGTGGACGTAGCACTATAAGATATTTAGCAGAGGAAATGTATGCTCGACAATACCGAGACCGACTCTCGTGTTATGCTTAGACTGCCCCGATAGGCATTAGCGTTACTACTTAGTAGTTGACTTTTCCAACGATGTAGAAGAAGCGAAGTTGAGTGACGATGCTGTGTCGGAGGAAAGCTAGTGATGGGTGTGTCTAGCGCACGGGATCATCGGATTTGTTCATGACATTTTAGGTCAGGAGGTGAGGCCAGTATACATTGCCTCGGATTGGACAAACGAAGGTTGGAGGACTAGGAAGGGCCTTAACCGCCCTCGATAGAAAGTTGCTGGTAGGAAGCATCGTACGTGAGAAAAGCTAACTTTCCCGTGTCAAGCCGTAGTAAACAATAGTCTTTGGAAACTGATTTAGAAAAGACATTTGTTGGGTCCGAAGGACCTTAGCAGGCAAGTGACTCGAGTGTATGACGGGTGCTTAAGGCTATTGAGGGTACGCCGTACGGTAGAGCGGACATCTGGTGTCCGTCTGACCCGCGGTGTGTGACCTGGGCCAGGCAGAGAGTCGCCCGGCGTAACAACGATTCTTCGATTGAATTGGTCATCGTTTTACACAACAGAGATTATATTTACGCGAATATACAAGATTTTACAAAATATTATGAATATTGAGTTTAATGAATGATAAGATTAACAAACGATAAGTTTAACTAACGATTAGATTAAAGAATAATAAGTTTAACGAATAATAAGAGTAACGAATAATATGTTTTACTAATAATAAATTTAACGAATATTGAGATTAACAATTTATAGGTTTTACGAATAATGAATTTAATTAACACTATTAACAATGTTCCTGGGTTCAAACGAATCCACGGTCAACGGGACAACTCTTTTCTATGCGTAGAATAATTTTTAAACACAAAAATACGATTGCTGAGACACTCGGTAAATTGCTCGATGTATCACTTTCCAAGGCGATCACACGAATGTATATCTGATGAAAATCTTTTTCGCTATACGAATGCATTTGTTTGTTATATGCTCGCTGGAGACATCGAGAAGGTTCCAATCGTTGTTGCTAGGCAATTTCTGTCAAAAGTTTGTTGTATACTCTTTCGAAACATCGAGAAAGATCCAAACGCCGTTACTAGGCAGTTTCTGTTTGGAGATTGATTCCTAATACGTGTGTCCCATTATATCGACATCTTTAAAGTACAATTCTATGTGATTTCTAGGGAGAACAATACAACCGATCCACACCTTCGTCAGGCAAAACGTTTATCCCGTGACCGTGGCTACGTTCGGCGACCAGTTGTTACCTCGAACCCACTTTCGCTATCACAAATATCGAACAATTACAAATGACAACAATTGCTTAATTACAGCTATGATAAAATCTAGGCTAAAGCATTAGAAGATTTTCCCAAAATTGCAAAGGGAAGGCTCTGGTTTTCGTTTCATCTCCGACATATATATATGTCGGGTTTACATTACAATTAGGGTTAGGGGCGTGAAACGAATCTTCGTTTGGATTACACGTCGTCATTATGCAATAGAGAAGACATTGGCTAGTGCAAATACAATTATCATAGAACCGGACAAGTAACCGTGGTAATTAGATACTCGAGAAACTAATGACAATCATCCTAGGTTCAATAACGAATCCGCGGTCGACGGGATGATAGATGAACGTACTCACAAAATCTAAGTCGGACGCGTAATATTCACCGGTCGTAAGGGGTTACTCTTTTTCATCGATGAGATCGCGAACGGGAATGACCTTCCCGTCCCGATGATGCCACAGAGGAAAACTATAATGGGGTGTGTCTAAGGACACGAGATCATCGGATTCGTCGAGAAAAGCCTTCGTTCAGAAAGTAAGGGAAATTGGCGTTGCTGCTAATTGGTCAATCTCCATATCGGTGGTTAGAAAAATATGTTAGCCATCCTCGAGGGAAAGTTGCTAGTGGGAGACGCCGCTCGTTGAAAAATAGGTCTCCCCTATTTTCCCGTAGTTGGGACAAAGACTGTTTGCCTGTTTGAAGGACTTTAGTTGATTAAATCTTAAGATTTATAACGGGCCCTCGAGCTAGCTGAACATGTACTGCGGAGACGCATCGACATCTGGCAATCATCTTACTCGAAGAATAGGGTCTGCGTGTGGCGAGCTACGGGACAGAGACCGTTGGAATGTTTACTGACGAGTGTTACAACTATTTCCTTTTTAAGGAGAGCTACAGAATTATTCCATGCCTTTGTTAGACAAAGCGTTCATCCCGTGACCGCGGCTACGTTCGGCGACTGACTGTCGCCTCGAGCCCAAGCTCATTATCACAACTCTCGAACAATTACAATCGGATTGAATAACTACAATTGTTCAATTACAGCTATAGTAGACTCTAGGTTACAATGTTGCGGGATTATCCAAAATTCCAAAGGCTCCGGTGTTCTTTCATCTCCGACATATATATGGAATGTTGTAATATTTTCGGAAATCAGGCGATCGATTTGTGAAAACTCAACAATCGATTGTCTAAGTCTTCTCTTTCTCCTTCTGGCTCTTAACTTGCTTTTTTCTTTGTTCAATCTTCGCTTCTCCAAGTCCTGTTTTATTTTCTATCCCAAGTCCCCGTCCTCCTCTATTCATATCGTTCGACCGACTCCCAGTAAACACAGTGAAAGTCAAACCGTCGGTTGATATTCTAAATTCTATAGAATTTACATATATATAATGTTTATTGCCTAAGAAAAATATAAATTACATATGTGTATTCACAATAAACAACGAATTTCTATTTGGAAGTTTCTTTTTTATTTATTTATTTGGATTTTACAATTTGTCCAGTAGGACATTTGGTAAAATGTTGTAGCTGTATACTAATATAACATGTGGGTGGCTACCCCCAGCGGGGTACTACCATCGTGTTTGTTGGGTTATGTCCTCTGCGAGATCGGTTGGGTGTTTCCTTTTTAATCTTCTTTTTATGCTTGATGTGTCGACCGTTTCCGCTGCCAGCCGGTTTAGGTGCGTTGCTATTCTTTCTCCGTACCTTCTTGCACTTTTGTTGATCTCCTCCTTGACCGTTGATATTCCCAGGTCTTTCCGAATGTCCTCGTTTCTAACGTACCATGGCGCGTTTACTATTGTTCTGAGTATTTTAGATTGCGATGCCTCTATTTTGATTATATGGCTCATTGCTGCTGTTCCCCATAGTGTTATTCCGTACGTCCAGATTGGTTTTATGACCATTTTATATATTTTTAGTTTGTTTTCTATGCTTAGTTTGGATTTTCGACTTGTTAGCCAGTACATTTGTCTCCTTGCCATCTGTATTTTGTCTATTGTTGCTGTAATATGCTGTTTCCATGTGAGTCGTGTATGTAAGTGGAGTCCTAGGTATTTGACTTGCCTTGTTTGTATTCTGTGTGTGCCGTTTAGTTCAATGTTTGGTGGTTTCTGTTTTCGCAGTGTGAATGTAATATGTTTGCATTTATCGGGGTTTGCTTTGATTTGTTTCGCTTGAAGCCACTTTTCTATTTTTGTGATATGTTCTTGTAGTAATGTAACTGCTGTTGCAGGGTTAGTGTGCCTGACTAGTACAGCTGTGTCATCCGCGAATGTCAGTATTTTGCTATTGTTAGTTGTTGGTATGTTGGCCGTGTATACGCTTCCTTGCGGAACTCCTGCCTTGATTTCTTTAGCTTCCGAGTGTGTCTTTTTGATTTTTACTATGAAGCTTCTGCTGCTTAGGTATGATTTGATTAGTTGATATATCTGCCCCGAGAACTGTTTCCTGATTGATTGTAGTAGGCTAGTGTGGTTTATTTTATCGAATGCTTTTTCGATGTCCATAAAGAGTGCCGTGCAGTATTGTTTTGTTTCCAGCGCCTGTAGGATTTCATTGACGAGTCTTTGCGTTTGTTTTATTATGGAGTGTTTGTTTCTGAATCCGAATTGGTGATCCGGTATTAGATGGTTCTTCTCTATTATTGGTTTTATCCGGTCGTAGATTATTTTCTCTACTATCTTAGAGAACACCGGAAGTAGTGAGATTGGTCTGTAGGACATGGTTTCGTGTGGGTCCTTGCCTGGTTTGGGTATCATTATGATTTTTGCCAGTTTCCAAGCTTTTGGAAAGTATTGTATTCTTAGTATTGCGTTTACTATTATTGTGGTTTGTCTTATCGCTTTTGGCGGAAGGTTTTTCAAGATTTTGCCGTTAATTAGGTCGATTCCTGGTGCTTTATTGTTTTTTGTTTTCTCAATTATGTTTCTGATTTCTTGTGCTGTTGCTTTGGGTATGGTGATTGTCAGTTGGTGTACTAGTAGTTAGCGCATCCGCGTCCATATGACTATTGTGGTTGCTATTGTTGATGATGTGTGGGGTGAATGTGTTGCCTAGGTGGTTGGAAAATTCTTCAGCTTGCTCTTCGTTGCTTCTTGCCCATGTGTTGTCTGCTCTTCTGATTGTTGGTACCATTTTTGTTGTCTTCTTTATTTTTTGGTGACTTTCCATAGGGAGTAATTGTTGTTTTCGTGAGCAGATAGTGACTCGATGAACTTTGTGAACTCGTTGTTGTTGTGCTCTTTTATTTTGTTCTTTATTTATTTTGTGAGTTTGTTTAGGTGTTTTTTGTTTTCTTTTGTTCTGTGTTTTTGCCATTTTGCTTTCGCTTTTCTTTTTTCTCTAATTTTTTCGAGGATGTCTAGTGGAACTGTTTTTGTTTGTCTGTTGGTTGTTTCAGGTATAGTGGTTGCCCTTGCTGCTTCTTGGATAGTTTCTGTGAGTGTTGTTACTGCTTGATCGATGTGTTCAGGTGTTTTCAGTGGGATGTTGCAGCTGATTTTGCTCTCTATTATTTCTTTGAATATTTGCCATTTGGTGGTTTTATTGCATAGCTTCTCTGTGCTGCTGTAAAGTATTGGTTTGTTTCTGTATGAAATTATTATGGGCGTATGTTCGGAGCTAAGCTCGAGGCTGGATGCTATGCTTAGTTTATTTGCGTTTAGTCCCTTTGTAACTGCAAAGTCTAGCAGGTCAGGTATTTTGCTCAGGTCTGTCGGCCAGTATGTCGGTCTTCCTGTGGATAATATATTGAGGTTATTATTTCTGATGTATTTTTCCAGGGTTCTGCCTCGAGGTGTGGTGATTCTTGATCCCCATAGCGTGTGCTTTGAGTTATAGTCTCCCGCTGCAATATACTTGTCACCTAAGTGTCGGAAGTAGTCTTCCCACATTTGCGTTATGATTTTGTGTCGCGGCGGTACGTATACTGCTGACAACTGCAGTTGGTTGCTGTTAGTCTGTACGGTAACGGTGGTTGCTTGTATATGTTCCTTACTGACCTTGCTGTGTAGGTGATGTTTAATGTCGTTTTTTATTACTACTGCCGTCCCTCCGTGTACTTTCCCTGAGGGATGCTTGGTGTCGTATATGGTGTAGTGCGGTATTTTTATGTAGCTTTTTATTGTGAGGTGTGTTTCTGAGACGAGTAGTATATCGGTGTTACTGCTGGACAGGAATGTTTTAGTTTCTAGGGCCCTTTGTTGTAGGCCGTTAGAGTTCCAGGCTGCTATTTTAAGGCTTCTTGATATAGGACACGGGTTTCCGCCGTTTGGCTATAGGCGTAGCCGTTCGTAGTTTTCTCTTCCCCACTTGCCGCACTTTCTCCGGAGCACTGTTGCACACGCCCGTTTAGCTCGGCTGCTCGGGCAGAACTGTTTGAAAGTGGTTCTGGTAAAAGTGCCGTTACGCGACGGTACGACGTAGCCATACCATATTTTGTGTTGGGTTTACATTTTTAACATTACAGTTTGTAATTTAATTTAAGCCGTTTAAAAACCGTACTTTTACACGATATTGTCTTTTCTTTCTTTTTCCGTCCTGAAAATTTGGTCGCAAAACAGGACAGATCGGTGGCCTATTTTTACTTCTTGTGGGGCTGAGTGAGCGGCGGGCGAAGGAGGGGGAGAGGTGGAGCATGTCATGAAATGGTCCTTGCGCAGTAATCGCGTACAGATATCGCCCATAGGCTCAAAGCTTAACCAATTACTGAGCAATATTAATCCGTCCTCGTCACTATCTAAGCGGTCGCCGTAGAATTCGATAACGTTCACTCGTCATTCGTATCCGGTACGCAGTAGAGTGCGCGTTGTACATGAATTTACCGAAAGTTTTAATTTTTCTATCTAGAAAATTAACTTTCTATATTAAGTTTCTATAAAAAGAGATTGATTTAACGTGGATAGAGTTTTTATACATAAAGGTTTATAAAATAAAAAGACATTCGCACGCGTAGTAGCTTTGTGTAAATAATTGTAACCTAAAAATTTGTTCAATAATAGATAGGGTAATGCAGTAACCGGACAGGAAACTATTCTTCATATAAAGGTAAGTGAACACAAATATATTTAACCTTCTTATTTTAGGTGGCTTTTCATTTTTATTACATTTTTCGTTTCTATATACATAACATGTAGAAAACCTGTAGAAATCTTGTCGTATTGAACTACATAACTTTTGTATTTTCTCCGGTAACAATTTCGTCTTAATGTTCATAACTATATTCCGAGCTATGAAAAATAAGCGATCGCTAGTTGTTTGCGCTAGTCGTTCGATTTTTGTCAAGCCGACTGGAAGTTAGGCTGTTCGCTTATGCTAATACAGTGCCAAACGGAAATATTGGCATAGTCCGGATCATCGTACAAAATTTTTTGTAAATCTGTAAAGGAAGTAATTCTCTATTTAATCCTTTTGTAAAATATAGCTTTCAACTCCAAAGTTTAAGTATGCCATGAATCATGAAGTTTAAAAATGATTATAACAAAGAAAAAACATAAAAGTACTCCTGTACAATGAGTTTTGGAAAACATTGATCGATGAACCGTTAATCTTATAAAATGGAAAATCATCCAGCAGAGTTTTCTTGTGACAGTTTTCTTTTTTAAATTTTCGTCTCGTTCGCCATTATCGCAATCGAATAAATTTTGCTCATTAGATAAATATTGGAATTCACTAGCAGAAAAAGGGCAATTTCCTGGAAATACGTGTATTTTCATCTTTTTTTGCTTAATTCAGTTAAGCAGTGTGCAATTATTTTTTACATAACAAACGATAATGCTTAGACTTGTCACGACTTCGAAATGATTCTCATTGTTTGTGCTTATGCTCGGAATAATTGTGCTTAGTAATTTCGTGGTTAATACCGTAATCTACTATATATGCATGAAAGTAGCGAGTTAATTGATTTATTAATTAAAATTTTTAAGAATAAATTATTTTTGGAGCTACGTAAGTCCTTTTCAGAGAAAGTAGGATTTACGCTAATTGGCCTCTGAATCTTCCATAGACATATGTAATAGAAATAAATAACATTTTTACTAAATAAATGTAATATCGTGATATAATGTGTTTACAAAGAGTGGACAATAGAGATGTTAATCAGACAGAAAAAGACGATTGTTGTTCAACCTGAACTATTCACGCCAAACGCACAGAAAACAGCGCAATCCACACTCTCTCGGCAACGCCACTCGCAACCTCTGCTTTTCGACTCGCACGCTGCTTTTCGACTCGCACGCTGCTTTTCGACTCGCACGCTGCTTTTCGACTCGCACGCTGCTTTTCGACTAACGCTCTGCCCGTTGCCGCATTCTATTGTCTATTGCTGGGCCCACCGCACACGTGTTCTACAGACGCTCGTAGCCAGGGTCACGTAGGTCCTTTCGACTATTTACCTATTTACCTGAAGGACCCGGTAATACATCGATGGAGCCGACAGCGCCTCGGCTCTCGCGACATTGTCTGTAGTTAGCTCGACGTTTCTTGGGCCCTTCTTCCCGATACTACATAAATAATATACAATTTTCGGGCGATATCTTCTTCCCGCGTTCTAATTATATTTTCAATTATTTTGATTTTTCTAAGTGCACTCTTACGCATCCTTGTATATGCAATCCTTCCCTTATTCCCATTCCTGTTAATATTAGTTGTTTTTCAAAGCTTTTGTTTCATTCATTTTATTGGCTATCATTTTGTATCAAATTCAAGAATTTTCGTTGCCAGAAATTTAAGGTAAATGCATTTTATGATATTTAAGGAAACTTATTCTTGTTATTATTATTATTATTAACAAGTTCCATTTATTCGTTATCTTTCCTAATCATTATTTACTGTTACGATCCGGTTTTGATCTTCGGTATTCGTAACCGTTACTTATTATTCTCGATTTCGGGCCCTAGCTTCCTCAAATTGACGCTTGAATCAAAACTGTAGTTGCTGCCACAAGAAATAGTCGTTAAACTATTTCAATTAGTTCGACTCTCGTTCGTTATTTTCGAACCAAGGCTAACGACTGAATGGAATAGATTGAAAACTTGTCGCGCCTTTCTAAAGTGCAACGCTATTTTTAATTTTCAAACTGTCATATTCTTGATATTCTAATTCGTTGATATGACTGTAGGAGTAGCATTAACTATTGTATTAATACGACTGGTAAATAAACTCCACGTTTCAGCTTAGCTGCTGTGGGTAGGAGAGTACTTGCGCGGGAAGGATTAAAGTTTTCTAGGAATAAATAAATAATTTCAATGTCTCGTAACTGGTAATTTATTCGATTTTATTTACTTATATATTTATTATCAAAATTCTGGTCTTAACTCTCTATGTAGTTTATAAAACGAGAATAATTATCGCTTTCCTAAACTATTGGCAATGCAGCCCTAGATCGCGTTCGGGTATAGGTGAGTTCGATGGATAAAACTAATTTCTGTTTGTTCTGTGGTTTCCTAATTTTAAGGTATTCCTAATTTTTTCTAATTTTTTCTTCTTCTCTTCTAATTTCGGGAAACGTTTAGTCAACGTTTTGCACGTTTCCTGCTGGTATAGCCTCTACCTCTACGATTCCTTCTTGCTTTTGGCATTTCTTTTATGTGTATTGTCGATCGCACTTCAGAAATATTGTTGTAGATGACTTTTGTAGACAATGTTTGATCGTGAAATGTATTAGACGAGATTGCTCGTTGTTGAAATTGTCGAATATATTTAAAATAATTGAATAAATATGTATGCAAACCATAATCGCTAAGACGCCCGTACAGTGTATAAGTCGCAAAGTAAGATCGCTAATAAATATTCGATAGATAACTGGTTGATAACTCTAGATAATTAAATTCTTTTCGGTTGCGTCCGTTTATTTATGCTGATCGGGAGAGAACCGGAAAATCGAATTCTTCTACGTTTGACGGTTGCACGAAGCGGCGACATTGTTTTGCCCGGATATTATTTGTTCTTACATTACTTGGAACCTAACGGTCTTGATACTCCGAGGCAAAACAACAACATCATTTAAATTGTGTTCTGACTCATGTGCCGCTACATCACCCCCTACCAGTGATAACGTTTTTATTAAGTTAAACTTTTGAAATATTTACAGAGTTTCTATTTGTCATCGTTATTTTCTTCTTTTTTTTAATTATCGATACACTCGATCCGACAATTTACGACGTCTAACCGAAACCTGCCGGGAACTGATCGGTAAAGCGGACCCTACGTCCGGACCGCGCAACATACCTATTCCTGGAGTTTTCTTCCGCGATTCGATCGCTGCTTGCGCTGTTTTCGTCGTTCGCGTTCGCCTGATCTACCGGAATTAGTATGTCAAGAGATACGGCGATTTTTCCTTATACTACAAACGCCGGTTTTAGACGGTCTGTGGAAACCGTTACGTCGCGATTATTAATTTCGGCGGTGTAATTTTTTCGCCTCTTTTTATGACTTCAAACGTTCCGTCATACGGCGGCTGGAAAGGGCCCCCTATCGCGTCATGACATAAGAAAACATACGGTTTCTAATTCTAAGAAAACGAAAATTTTCTTTTCGCCATGATGCGTGACCGGATGCGGCCTGACCTTCCCCATCCCTTCTTTAAGCCGGTTCGCGTACTCCGAGTTGGCCTGCTGCTCGGTTGCTATGAAAAATTTCGCCGGCAATCGTATGCCGGTGCCGTAAATCATTTCGGCTGCCGTTGTGTTTAAGTCCTCTTTTATCGCGATTCGAATGCTTAATAATATAATGGGTAAAATGTCGATCCAGTTGCTCGTGTCGAGACACTTTATCGCCGCTTTCAATTGTCTGTGTAGGCGCTCTACCATCCGAGCTATCCAAGTGGAAAGGAGAGCCGAAGCAACGGTTGGCGCTTCCATATCGACGATGGGAGTGGCTTCGGACCAACGCGAGAAACGATCGATACACTTTGGACAATATCGATAACCTTGTGAATATGGCATGACGATAATGTCTAGTGTATGTGTTGGAACCGGCCTTCTAACGTTTTGAACGTTCCGACATGCTAGGATACGTGCCTGGTGACTTTGCAACGTTGACATGGTATACACTGTCGCGTCCAAGTTCGACAATCTTTATTAATGGACGGCCAGACGAAACGTGTTGTCACCAATTTTTGCGTAGCGCGTATTCCCGGATGGGAAAGTCTATGTAACGACTGAAATACGGCGCGACTTAACGGTTCCGGTACGTACGGTCGCGAGGTTTCGTTCGTGAGATCGCAATAAATTCCGACATCCTGATCGGGAAATCGTATTTTTGTCAATTGCAGCGCGCTAGAGCCGGACTCAGTGATTTCGCGTAGCTCGGTATCGTCTTCTTGCGCTGCGGCTAACGTTTGATGATGGACGGATTTCCCGATCGCTTCTATTCGTGGTAGAGTATCGGCTACGTTATTGTCTACCCCTTTAATGTGTCGGATATCGGTCGTAAATTGTCCTACGTAGTCTAAGTGTCCAAACTGTCTCGGCGAACACTTATCGGGATTTTGATCAAACGCGTATACGTTTATATACGCGTATACGTACGCGTAGGGGTTTGTGATCAGTATAAATCGCGAAATCTCTCCCTTCGACAGCGTGCCTGAATCGTTTCACCGCGGTGTACATCGCGAGTAATTCTCGATCGTATGCGTTCTACTTTCGTTGCGCGGGGGATAGCGATTTCGTCATGAAACCTAGGGGCTGCCAAGTATCGTTGACGCGCTGTTGAAGTACCGCTCCTATGGCGTAATCGGAAGCGTCGACCTTCTCCTTGCTGGTAAAGGGATCGATATTCCTGGTCTGTAAGGTTGCTCTGTTGGCGAGAGCAGCCACCTCCGTATTGTCACTCAGAGCGGCTCTTAACTTGACCGCCACCTCGTTCACCGCCACCGACCTGTCGAATTCAATGAATATATGGCCGGCTCTCGTTTTACGCACCCCCATAGGTCCTTCCAAGGTGCTCCTAGCTGCCATTATTTTCCTATAAATTGAAGCCATTCACAGCCTTCTTCAACTTTATCTAGAATGGCTTCCTTCCATCTCCTATTCCTTGGTACGCCTCTCTCTTCGATAACAACCTGCCGGTTGTTACCCGGACGCACCATAGGGATAGCTTGATCTAAGGGAGCCCTCCTCTCCCTTTTCCTTCTTTCTATCCTCATCCAACCTTCAGAATCCTCACTATAATCCTGTTCACTCCTTACCTTCCTGATTTTCCTCCCACACGCCTCGGCGTATGTGGCCTCTCCTCTTCGGGGCCTCTTAAGTTCCACTACTCTCATTGTTTCAGCCGGCGATACCACTTTCCTTTTAGGCTATCCGCCTTTAGTCATCATCGCTTCTTTCATTCTTTCTGTCCTCTCTACCCTTCTTTCTATCTCAATAGGCTCTCTTCTTCTCTTTCTCCTTCTAGCCTTCTGCTCTCCACATTGTTCCAAGGAAGACAGGATGCCTTTAATCAAATTTCCTATCTCCCTAATCCCCTCATCCTTATCTTTATCCAACTGAAATTTTTTGACTGAAACATTTAACATCTGCGCTGCACCCGCCAAGGCTTGTATGAACCCTTTCAGCTCAGCCCTGGAGATCATGTCGACCCGACTTTATTCCTTCATAATAGGAACTTACACCGAGCCGACCGTACATACTCTTAAACGATGCCGCATCGACGAGGCGAACCACCACATATGTTCGTCGCGACCCGCTAGCGCATGCGTCCTAACGTTACCCATCACGTAAATGGTGTCAGTTCTACACACGTGCGCGTCTTAATAGTAAATTTATTACGCGTATTACCGCTTCACAAAATAACGTCATCGCGAGTGTTATAATAACTCCGCTATAATTAAAGAAACGAATCTTGCTCGCATGGCCGCCCGAACCTGCAATATCTACGGCGGATAGTGAAGCGTTCCCAGAAAGTGCACGTGCGTGTTAGTATTTAGTGAATATTAATTAATTGATTATTTCTACAAAGCTCATTATCGCTTATGCATTTCCCGCAACGCGTGAATATCTTTCATTACACGTTCCTCAGTGTGCTGTTTGTTCATAATGACAAGGTGAAATACGACAGCAAAGTCGAACGCTACCGCTAATATCGCTATATACGCTAATATCGTCGCGTCAGTTATGGCGCGTTTCGACTCGCGGAATCTCTTTTCATATTTAGCCATCAGATATATCGCGATGAAATAAGGGAATACAGAGGTTAGGACAATTATCTAGTTTACTATTCGATGGAATTTTACTGCAAGTAATTTTTGAGTTACTTGTTTCTTGTTACTTGTTGTTGTTTATTTGTTTCGCTCTTCGTTAATATTCCAAATTCTCTTTTGTCATCGCTTTTTTAGCACTAACAATAAGCGTTGAGAGTAATCTTGATATGAACAGGATGATCAGAATTTTTACACGAAACGCAACAAGGTTGATTTGTGTTATCCTTACTTTCTTCGATACAGAAATCTGGATAAATACTTGCATCTGGATCGTAATTCATCTTTGAATTTAACGCTGCGACAGTCCGTTGCAATTAGAAGCAACATGACCTAAACGTTAGCAGGTCTTACATTGCATTTCGTTTGTCACATCTAATTTTTGGTGAAAAGTGAAGGCAAAATACTGAAAATCAACCGAAGATCAGAAATTAAAGAAAATTTCAGGCTGGCTTTTGACACTAATCTCACCAGGCCCGGTCAAATAACTGGTTTTAAAAGTTGAGAAATCAATTAATCGGAGAATATAAAAATTCACGTAAAGCTAAATGAACAAAAGATAAAACGATAAATGTACAATTTTAAATTAGATATTTAAACCAGTCATTTGACTAGGGGTGGTGAGGTTAGTGTTAATTAAATAGTTTAGTAGTCGTTGAGCGACATTTTGAATATTCATTCGTATAATAATTAGCAAAATAACTTTTCTTCGTTGATTCCTCCACCATAATTAATTTCCATTATTTATATCCTTCATTACACATTTCTTAATTCCCCGTTCATTCAGGATATTTCTAAGAATAAAAATCATTAGATCGGTCAAAACTTCAGGTACTACGTCGTGATAATAAAAATGATATAGAGAAAATATCAATGGACTTCAAACTTTCAACCGTGAAAAAATTATTCTCTTACTACATTTTGGACTTAAAAATAAATATCGTTTCTCTTTTATTATTTTTATATTAGTATTAAAAGCGAATACGCACTCAAAAGGCGCTTAAGACTTCATCTGCATACTGGGTCATTGCGAAACAGTAATTTTAAGTAATTTTTCACTTTCTTCATGCTGTTGCTTCAATCTTGCTTTGTTTAACGAAATTAAGATTATAAAGTAAGGTAACTAAAGTAATAAGTTAGACAAATGTGTCTGTGATGTTGCCAGTAGGGCTACGAATTATTGTACGATATTTGTAAATATCGACGTAGAGAAAGAATTGTGCTGCGCAATTCGAAAGATTCCTGCTGCGTAATTCGAAAGAAAGTGCTTCGTAGAATAGGAATGTTTTTGTTGATGTATACATTTCTTTGTCTAGATCGTTAACTGCGAAGCTGCTTGTGCCATCGGCTCATGCTCCCCCCCCTCTTTCCCCCTCCATCACACTTTGTAAGTTACTCGGCGAAACTGACGTACAAGGAGTCATTTAGTCGTCTTATTTCGTACCGATAACATGGATCGTGTTGCGTCAGGTTTGCAACATATTGTAACGTATTGGCGGCGTCGGTCTTTTATTACTCTAATAATTTAATCCAATTAAATAATCACACGCGAAAATAATAAAATTTTATCACATAATTTTGTACGCGACGTTAGAGTTCTTGTTCGCCGATTATAATTTTAACGCTCACGGTAATGTGATCCTATTTCATATTCTTTTGAATATTCTTTTTCGGTATTAGAGTCAGTGCATCTCTCAAGAGGACAAAGCTTCTGCAGGAGCTCAAGAATGTAAGTAGTTTTACATATTGTATTTCAGTTTGTTCCTTTATACAATAAATTTATTATACAATAAAAATGATTGATAATTTAGAAAACTGTAAATGCCCTCTTTAATTGAAATAAAGTCTTAAAATCTTAACATTAAAGTACAATAAAACTGGCTGATACGCATCAAAAATCACTGAATATGTTGTTCTCAAACTTTTATATTAGAGTTCCAATTTACATATTTATTAGAGTTTAGTCTTTATTGTTGCTAAAGTTTCACGTTTGTTATTATGTGTTACCGATTTTAATATCTTATGTTTTGTTATAGACATATCACTACTTCAACTTCGTCATCTTCTTCAGGAGTGTTCTAACAGTGGCACAAAAGCCAAGTATGTAAGTATTTTTACATACTTACTTTCAGTTATGTCTATTCTGTATATTTTTCTTTGATCACTATCAATGAAGAAATTTGACTGAAAATTTAGGAGGATAGCATTTTCTGAGGTTATTTTTTCGTTAAAATAAAATAAGAGTTAAAGTCTTAATACCGAATTATAAAACAAATGACTAACATACTACAGATTATTTTAGATTTTACACATTCATATTAGTGTCTCAGTTTTTATACTTATCAAATTTTATTAGAATTTCAATCTTTATTATTGCTAAAGTTACTAAAGTTAATAAACCTTCATTTTTCATTATCTCCAACTTTTCAAATAGTCAGCGATCACTCATCCTGTTTTGTTTCGTAACAGATTTTTCGCAGTTTGCATTTCTACTATTAGCCTTTCGACGGTTCCTGTCTGATGTTAGTCTCCCGGATGAAATTCGCTGGGATAGCACAGCATCCACGGTAACGTTCTCTGTTTGTCTGCTTCGAACGGTGAGTCGCATGCATTTCTGTTCTTCTGGTCACTCAATTATAAAAATAGGATAGGATAAAAGACCCGAATCGGCACGGGTGACTGGTTGTATTACGTAGAATTCTTTGCGAGCATAGTGAACGCGGGTATCTTTTATACCCGTGAGTAGTAACGCTCTTTTTTTCAAATTTATTAGTTTAGGATAGGTCTTCTTGCACAGCGCGATGATAATAATTAGTTTTTTAATAATTAAGTTAAACATATACACTTGAGAATATATTCGCGTTATTTATAAATATGCATGTTAATATTCCGTATGAATATTTGCAAATGGCAAATATCTACACGAGTATACTTGATCTTTAGCAATGAATTAATCGTGACAATATTAACCCCTTAACCTACAACTACGGGCATAGCCCGTAGTACGATGATCGAACCAAACGTAAATATTACGGGCATAGCCCGTAGTACGATGATCGGACCAAACGTAAATATTACGGGCATTCTCAAACATAAATCGTAGGTTAAGGGAATAAGTCGCGTTCGTTTATTTCACTTCTCCTAGAATTTAAAATATCAGTTAATCAAAGCAATAATTTTGAACACTGCTTCTGCATTTTCGATTATGTGCTTTGATAAAGAGATTATCTGAGATTATTTCTTTCTTAGTAATATATTTAGAGTCAGTTATTCCATTTGATCGAGTCTCAGTCTTTTTCGCTACCTTCTTTGCAATATTAAAATTTCGTTCTGGCTTATTAAATTAATACAGCAGTGTTACTTAGTTACTATTAAATTAATAAAGTAGAGTTAATCAGAATCGAAGTAGTAAAATACAAAATGAAAGAGCGTTAGTCCGTTAAATAAAAATTACACAAACTAATCATCTTCTCAGATCAGGATTTTCAAGTTTAATCAGTGGAGGTGGACCTGTGGTCGGGTAGACGCGTTTTCGGGTGACCAATCTATTTCAGAGAATTTCGTTCGAATAATCGTCGGTAAAACTAGCGCGAATGAAACATGTCATCGTCTCTGCCTTTGCCCGTCGATTTTTTCGAATTTCGCGATCGTGATCGCGAGTGGTTTTCGAAACGAACGTTAATATTGCTCGAGCATGCACGTGCGAACAGACAGCGATCGCTATATGATCGTTGTTCATCCATGAGTACTTGGATCAGCTTCCGCGATTTATCTTTTTATTTCACCTTTGTACTTTATTTTTTGGTTTGCTATTTAGAAAGTCTCGAGCTTAGATGTAAGTTTCAGCGGGCATTGCGCCCGAAGGAAGAAGAGGCTATGAGCCGAAGAGACCCGGCAAACTGCCATAGAAGAGGACAACTATCAATGACTCCTCATCCTCTGGATCATCCAGGGCATGGGAAGTCATACTTGTTACTACTTTGTCACTATGCTCGCTTTTAGTATTTGTAGTAGTAGTAGTAGTAGTAGTAGTAGTAGTTCTTTTTTTGGCCGATGAAAGGGAAGGACGTAACGGGCTAGAACACAAACTAACCAGACGAGAATGGGTGGAGACAGCTCGGGGAAACGCCAGTTACTTGAGCGATCACCCCAGTTCAAGTACATAATAGTTATATCGACAGTGAAACTATGTCGTTACCGTAATTTTAAAAAAGTTATTCTGTTTTAAGGCGTGACGGAATATTAATTAGAGTAACCGTACGTAATTACTTTCATTGCTGTAACATTATAATGTAATGGGGAAACCCGATATGTGGAAAAAGAGCGTCCAATATCGCTTTTTTAAAGCATTGTCCGCTTTTAATGGAAATAAAATAATCGTTCTTTTCGGTGTCATTTTATTCTATATTAAAAATGAAGTTTGTGTAGCATCGGTTTTATAGCATACTCATAAATATCGCGATTCTATAAACGAAAAGAAATTCTAACTAACTTTGAATATCTCAAAATGATATTGCAGATAACTATTCGATTGTTGAAAGAAATCATTCTGAATGGCAAGATCGTGGCTTGAAAGTTAACATCTTGTCTTTGAACGTGCGTGTCATAAAACGACCTACGAAAATTCTCACAATTTTTGTTCCTCCCGGCGAAACAGTATTGACGTAAAAGAAATTTATCGTGGTTTACGTTTCATTTTAAACGTTAGGATAATAGTGCAAGGATAATAATATAGTAATCTAAAAACGGAAAGCTGATACCTGGTCGAAACAAAATTGTTTCTCAAAAATAGGATCTACTTATGACACGATGTATTTTGCATGAATTGGGACATAAAGGTCAATAACTGGGTCATTACATAATTTTAATGAGAAAAAGCGTCAGGTTTCAAAGCGAGCGTCTTTATGACTTTCGGTCTATAAAACTAAGCAAATCGCGAGAAGTCGCAGCTGCTTTTAGATTCTATAATTGCAGAAATGTATATTATATTGCATGTAGAAAGAAAAGATTCTTTTTAACATATTCCAAAAAAGTTACGTACCAGCATTCAAAGTATCACAAATTGCACCTGTTATCTAAATAATTAGTCGATTATTTTAATGTGACATTTTCAGTATTTCAAACAACTTGGAACATGATCATTTTGGCGGAAGAGAAGAATGATTATTAAAATTTAAATAAGATCAAATGGAGGAAAACTTATCATTCGTACGCATTACAATGTACACTTTACAAAATAATTTTCTTTCTCATTTTTGTCCTAATTTTCTAAATGACGTCTAGGATTTCGTGTATTTAAGCATTCAGTGTTTCTTAATTTTTTACATATGACACATACAGCATGAAGGGTGGGCGCAATCTGGATAGGGTTCAGCATACAGTGCTTGTGACGTTACTAGATTCTGCTGAGTCTTTTCATACACATGCAGCATATCTACATACTTGCTCAGTAAATGAAAATTCCACTTTCATAGTAAAATGTTTTAGCAATGTCGATCGTTATTTACAGTTTTTACTATGTCTCTTGCCAACACGCGCTACAAGTAACCCAAGGTGATAAAAATATACGGACTTCGGCGACCTGCCGATTCCAACGTTCCATCGATATAAACAGAAACCTATTTCTTCTACTTCGGACACTTATTACGACGTAAAATTTGTTGCCTACATTTTTATTTACCCTCGAACTACCTTGTATTAGGTGTCGTTGAAATCGTCCCAACACGCTCTGATATATTAGACATAAAAAAAAGTAGGGCAAATAATTAGCAAAAATGCAGACGACCTTAAAATCTTTGAAATCTTTTCACCCACGAAAGATTGTTACTACCACATTATGGCATCCTCCACGCTGTACATCTTTTGTACAGTATATACAGGGTGGTTGGTAACTTGGTGGTACAAGCGGAAGGGGGTGATTCTACGCGAAAAAGAAGTCGAAAATACAGAATAATCGTAATTGTATCGTTGGCGTCTGTTAGTCCAAATATCCGGTACATTCTATTAAAGTTATTTATTTAGAACAAATTGTACATATATGACGATAGTGTCGTTTGCAAACAAACTTTTTCCAACTGTTATTTTCTCTTTTATTTACATATGTAACATCTAGTGTATACATCGTGTAATATAATTTTGTATCAACGCGTCCCTAAATTTTGGAATGTAGACCATAAGCATCCACTGCCGATATGCCCAGCATGTTTCAGAAACCTTATTGCCTAATTATTATAATTTCGAACAAGAACAAAGCTGTCATAGCGTAATTTTATATTTATTTATCTTTCTATTCGACTTTGCTGTCAGTCAAGGTTTCGAAATATTTCCCTTCTATGATTGATTTCCATCGTTAACTTGTGTCTTAACATTACTGGATAAAAAAGAACCAAAGACTTTATATGTAAATATTTCGATAGTCTTTTGTCAAAGGTATAATGCTAAGAGAACGCAAACAAGCATATGCGTAACAATGTTGTTAGATACTTTCAAAGCAAGTTAAAGTCAGTAAAGTTGAAAAAAAAAGGAGTAAGGACAAAAACCTGAAGATCGCAGCAAGGTTAAGCAATAGCATCCAGTTCTAAGTCCTTTCTCTTTACTTTTGTTGCTTCGTTTGATAGTTTTAACGACAGACACTCTTTTAACAAATTACTTGAATCGCTTCTTATTTTTTATTTCTGCAAACAGTTTATGTTAGCTATGCTCATAAAAAATACTAATAATTAATAATTTTAATAGGGGGAGAAAAGTTATTCCACTGAAATATAAAGTTCAATTTACCAATAAGCATTGAATGTTTTTAACTTTGCACTTATATTAATTTAAGACAACTATAGAATGTTATTAATTAAATAAATTTAAATAAATGCAATAAGTATCAATCTTACATGATATACTAAGATTCAAATATTTCCCTTCGTGTTAGAATTTGATTAAGTAGAAAGTTGTATTTTCTAATTTTATTAGATGATCTTTGAATTCTGTTTGTGAGCCGCTTAAACGTAAAATCCATGCTTTTGTGCTCAGAGGCACAGATAAATTAAGGTAAGAACTACTTTTCATAAATTATAATAAACGCATAGTACGTTTAATTATCATAAATACAAGATATGGTATAGTAAAAATCAGTAATTACATAGAGATTATTTCTCAGTAGCTGTAAATTGTTAAAAAGAGAAGACGATCACCTACAGGCGATGCTAGTACTGAAATGTTGAGGTTATTCGGTGTGTAAACAGAGAAAACACGTGGATAAATTGTAAGGTAGAAAATATATTTAAATAGAAGTGTAATAAGTAAAAATACAATTTGAGCTGGTCCAGATCCGCACGCTAGCTGTGTTACCTAATAACTTAAAAACCCCGAAGCCAACGTCGCCTGTCTACTGATTATGGCCTGACTTCGTCGCAGTCTTTTGTCTACGCGCTGTCGATGGCTTCAGTGCTTGAGAAAACTAAAAAAGACCAGATGTAGAGTTTTCTTAGAAGTGGTAACCACTTCAACACCCTCCCTAAAACTCTACATCCCTACAAACAATTATCTCAAATTTACAAATTATCTCTTAATATTTTCTAACTCTTGTCGTAAATATCTGAAAATTAATTTGTCAATGCCTTCTCAAGTACATTTGCCAGCCGCCTTTCTCTTTTCCATACAAATTAATTTATTACACAAAAAAAAAACTAGAAGACTAAACAGATCATGTAGAGTTTTTCCTCTTTTTTTTTTTGAGAAGTAATAATCACTTCGACACCCTCCCTAAAAACTCTACATGTTTACAAGCAATTACCTATTAATATCTTTTTTACTTTTGAAACCTAACTTTTTCCTTAAATATTCAAATCTCGGTTTTGGCAACGCCTTTGTACATATATCTGCCAATTGCTCTTCGCTTGTTACATACGTTATATCAATTTCGCCTCTATTGTATAAATCTCGCAAGAAATGATATCTTACGTCAATATGCTTACTTCTTTGATGGAATTCTGGATTCTTAATTAATTTCACGGCACTGGTATTGTCTACACATAGCATATACTTAAGGATCTCTAATTTACATTCAAGAAATATTTTCTTTAGCCACATAATTTCTTTCGCTCCTGAGGCTGCACTGACATATTCAGCTTCGGTCGTAGATAGAGCTACACATTGTTGTCGCTTACATTGCCATGTGATGGCCGCATTCGCATACTTACATACAACGCCTGATGTCGACTTTCTTGTTTCTTTGTCGCCTGCATAGTCAGCGTCGCTAAAGGTTTCGAGACTGCCTGCTTTTGTATATAAGAGTCCCATGTCTGCGGTCCCTTTTATGTAGCGCAAAATTCGTTTGACTAATTTCCATTGATACTGGTTTGGATTCTCTAAGTGTCTCGCCGCTATATTTATTGCAAAACTAATATCTGGCCTACTTACGGTTTGTAAAAACATTAAGTTCCCTACGGCTTCTCTGTATGGTGCGTTACAATCATTATCGCCTATGTTACTTTCGTTCCAATTAGTCTCGATAGGTGTAGAAACACTGTTTGCCTCATTCATATTAAATTTTTGCAATATGTTTTCGATATACCTACTCTGATGAATGAATATTGAACCATCTTCTAATCTATTAATTTCAAGTCCAAGAAAACTCTTTACTTCTTTCGAACTCGTAATTTTGAATTCTTTATTTAAATCATCGAAGAATTTATCAATTAAAGATTCGTCTGAAGCTGCTACCACTCCATCGTCTACGTATATGGTCATCGACATTAATTTGTCGTCTTCTGTATAAATATAAAAACAAGGATCTGCGTTACTCTGATAAAATTTTAATTTCGAGATAAATTTTGTGAAACGTTCCGTCCAACATCTTGGAGACTGCTTTAAGCCATATAGGCTTTTTAGCAATTTACAAACCCGATTTGTACCATCATCATAACCTTTAGGTTGTTTCATATAAATATCTTCTTCCAGACTTCCATATAAGAATGCGGTTTTAATGTCGAACTGTCCGAGGTGTAAATTATTTTTGGCTGCAATACTAAGCATTAATCTAATTGTGTCAAACCGAGCAACGGGACTATATGTTTCCTTATAATCTATGCCTTCTTTCTGTGAACACCCTTTTATTACAAGTCGCGCTTTGTATCGTTCCGAGTTGTCCGGATTTAGCTTTATCGTTAAAACCCACCTATTGCTAAGTACCTTCTGATCTTTAGGTTTTTCTACAAGTATCCACGTCTTATTTTCATGGTGCGATTTCATTTCATCATTCATAGCTGTTTCCCATAACTCTTTCTTTTCGGATCTCATCGCTTCGTTAAAATCCACCGGTAATTTTTCCGCTACGTACGTTACTGGGTTACCATAAAAATCGGTTCGTTTGATCTTATCTCTATCTCTCAATTGTCTCACATTGTCGCTAGTTCCATGAGGTTGTTTTTCATGTTCACTCTCTGCACTTTCATACGTACATGCTCTATCGCTCTGCGCACTCACATCTTCGCGCTCGACAATTTTCGGTAAACTTAATTTTACGAATTTCGCATTTTCTAGTTCAGGCTTAAATATTACGTCACGGCTTAATATTACATTTTTTACTGTTGGCACGTACACTCGATACCCTCGTCCGTCATCTAAATAGCCTACCAAATATCCCTTGTTAGCCTTTTTGTCACGTTTTGTCCTTTTCTCCGCAGGTATGTGAGCAAAGCACTCAGTACCGAAAACCCTAAACTTTTCTAAATTCGGCGGTTTCCCGTACCACAGTTCATTTGGTGTTTTCTTATCTTGCCTTGTCGGCCCCGTCTTATTTATGACATGTACTGCTGTGTTCATGGCTTCGGCCCATAAGAACAGCGGTAGATTTGGTTTCGAATATAGCATCGACCGACCTGCCTCTACTATTGTTCTATTTTCCCTTTCTGCGACACCATACTGTTCAGGCGTGTATGGGACGTTAATCGTGTGCCTAATTCCCTGACTTCTTAGAAATTCCTTGACTTCTTTATTTTGGAATTCTTTCCCTCCATCACTATGAATTTCTTTAATTTTATCCTTAAATTGATTTTCAACTTCTAGGCAAAAGGTTTTTAGTTTTTCAGTTACTTCTGACTTACGTCGGAAGAAGTAAATCTTTGTGAATTTTGAAAAATCGTCTTTAAATGTCAGAAAATACAGTTTCTTGCCTAATGACTCGACTTCCATAGGTCCACATACATCCGTATAAATAATTTCGCGAGGTTTAGTCGCCCGCTTGATTTTCTCGTGAAAACTCGATCTATGCTGTTTCCCGTACGCGCAACCTTCACAGAAAAAGTTATTATCCTCTACAACTTTCATATTTGAATTCTTTAAGAATTCTTTAACATGTCTGATGTTCTGATGACATAGCCGTTCGTGCCATAACTGCAATGTGTCCGCGTTTGACTCCGCTCTATTGCTAAAATTACAAACTGACGGTATGATAACTCGCATATCTACTTTATACAAATTTCCGATAACAGAACCTCTTGCTATTATTTTCTGATTTTGTAAAAATATGCAAATGGTCCCTTCCTTTGAAATACAAAAATCTATGCCCCTTCTTGCGACAGATCTAATCAAAAACAGATTTCTTTTCATACCTGGTACGTTTAGAACATCGCTCATTGTACATATTACCCATTTGCCGTCCACAAAAGTCTCTACTCTGATTTTTCCTTTGCCGCACGCATCCATGAACGTACCATCGCCGATCTCTATCTTCACCGTGTTATCGAATTCTTCGAAAACGCTGAACCATTCCCGTCGTCCTGTCATGTGATCCGTAGCTCCTGAGTCGATTATCCAAACATCAGGGTTTGCCGTTTGTATCGCTGAGGTACTTCCTAATAGACCAATTCCGCTGTGATCCCGATTTTGGTTTCTAGGTTCCTGGTTGTCTCTACTGTTGCTTCTTTTGTTATTTTTAAAACAGTTTTTGCTGGTGTGGCCTTTCCTTTTGCATATAAAGCATCTAAAGCAATCCTTCTTTAGATGGCCAACTTTTCCACAGTTAAAGCAACTTGGTCCTTGTTTCTCGTATTCACGTTTACTTGACTGCTTCTGCTGTTCCCTTTTATAATTATTACCTTTTGTTACCAGTGCCACCGATGTTTCCTGGTCGTCTTTCTTCCATCTAATTTCTTCCGTCATCAGCCTGGTACTAAGCCTGTCTAAGGTCTTCTTTTCTTCTTCCACGGAATCCCACGCACTGTGAAAATGATCGAATTTGTTTGGTAACACCGATAAAATGCGTGTTATCAGCATTTTCTCGCCAATTTCACTCCCAAGGGCTTTCATCTTCGCCGCTATGAGTTCCAACTTTGATAGGTTGTAAGAGACATTTTCAGATTCTTCCCATTTAAAATCGAAGAACTGCTTCTGGACCATATTTAAATTCTCATCCGACTTCATGTCATATACTGTATTCAGCTTTTTCCACATTTCATGTGCTGTCGTGCAACATAAAAGAAGATCCAACGGTTTCTTTCCTACTGAGGTCACGATTAATTTTCTCGCTAATCGATCTGCTTTCAAAAATCTTCCACGAGCGATTTCTTTCTCCGCGCTGTTACCTGGATGACACAAATTCCCTTCACACACGTTGATCAGGTCGTCATCTTCCTCCAAAAGTGTACGCATAACAAAACGCCACTGGAGCCAATTTTCTTCGCCGCGTAACATCTCGACCTTCGCACTTGCTGATTCCATTTTAGCACTATCCCTTATTTTACTAAGCACAACACTTTAACAATTTATTCATTTCACGTTGCTACCTTGCAATTTACAGCCCTGGGCCCATAACCTGTTGAGGTTATTCGATGTGTAAACAGAGAAAACACGTGGATAAATTGTAAGGTAGAAAATATATTTAAATAGAAGTGTAATAAGTAAAAATACAATTTGAGCTGGTCCAGATCCGCACGCTAGCTGTGTTACCTAATAACTGAAAAACCCCGAAGCCAACGTCGCCTGTCTACTGTTTATGGCCTGACTTCGTCGCTGTCTTTTGTCTACGCGCTGTCGATGGCTTCAGTGCTTGAGAAAACTAAAAAAGACCAGATGTAGAGTTTTCTTAGAAGTGGTAACCACTTCTTCAATTTCCACTTCAATTTCCAAATTTCAGTTTCCTAGCGGGATGGGTAAGTGAGAGTGAAATTTCGCTTGCAAAATTCCACTCGAACAGATAGACGGAAAAGTAATCTAAATAAAAAGCACGAATAAAAAAAGTTTGAGGGAAATCAGATGCGGTCGCGTAAAATTGATCACCGTGAAAAGTTTTGCGGAGTGTATTTGATGACAGTTAATTCCCGACACTATTTTCGTTCGAGGACTATCGAAGGTCGATCGTTTCCACAGATTCCTTCCGTCGTAAACCTCGTTCTTCCTTCTATCACTTTTCAAGGCATAAGGATCGAGAACGGGGTTTGCTGCCATTTCAAGCGCGCCCCTCATTACTCGTTCTCGTAAGTTCAACATTCGTTGAGCGCTTTGCTTCGCGGATGGCGAATCTTCTCAGCTTCTCCTGGTAGATTGTCTTCGTCTTCTTTCGTTTCCAATGGCAGCATCCGCCTTGGATGAACGATGCTGCTTCCTTGGAATCTCCACTATGTCGCCTATCCGCGTATTCCATTAGACCGACCTCAGTCAGAACTTTCTTTGTAAACATGGAACAATTTAAGCTATATCGAGCATGTATCACGCGTTATGTCGTCTGTCTTTGTCTTCCGCCACTATACTCATCGTAATTTTTATTCCAATATGGCTTATCGCGTAAAAGTTTGTTATCACAAACAAGTTGCTTGGTCGAAAACTCGAAACATCAGCAACTATGGTGGAGCTATCGAAAAGCTAGCTTCCTGTTGCCATGACCAAGAAATATGTTGTCAAGATCGTCATTCTGAACAACTTTTTCTTATACATATAATAGGCTCCGTTTTAGTTTTAGAGTTGTACACAAACGTATGTTTGATAGTGTATATGAATTTTCTTTTTATATTTTCTATAAAATTGTACATTAACATAACATAATACATTAATCGTACATTAGATATAACAAATCTACTGATTAAATACTTATTCGTGTAGCTTAGTATTTTTCCTTCTTTTTTAATGTTACTGGATTATAATCGCCTATTTAACTAACCTGGAATTCCTTGGAATTCAGAGATTGTAATTTTTGTTACTTTTTCCAATGTTTATAATGTATGATACTGTAATATCGTAAGGTAGTTTGAACTAGAGATCGGTTGAAAATAGAAAAAAACCGTATACGTCGACTTCCTGTGGTTCGTTTACATTTAAGAGTGCCAACGTGACTAAAGTCACCTAGTTCTTACATAGGTGTGAGGAAAACAATAGACAACGTTAGACGAGAAGCACGGTTTCGTTTTTCAAGGCGTCGAAGAGTAGAGTTGATAGGGGGGGGGGGGGGGTAAGATTAATTCGTACAAAAAAAGGCATGTTTTTGTGAATTTTTTCTGACGATACAGTTAAAATTTCTTTTTTAAAACCAATGGTGCATTAAAGTATGACATTCGAAGAATATTGTATAAAATTTTCACGGAGAAATATTAAAAAATACGGCAATGGCAGCAGTTATTCGGACGTGTCTCGGAAAAAAGTATAATTGCAGTGCCCCTCAGAACTTGGTGCTGTATCATCAGAAATCAAAAAGTTGAAGTTCATTCGTTAGCTAACAGCCTTCCCCAGGTAACGCTGCGAAGGTTTCTTTCGATATTTTAATTGTTAACTTTTTCGGAACACTTTGAAGGGAAAAACGCGATTTTGTGCGAAAATTTTCGGCTAATTTGTTATTTTAAAATAAAAATAATTAACGAATTTGAAAATCTTCTGTAGCGTTTCCTGGAAAATTATGTGCAGAAATAGTCTTCAAAATTTCAAAAGGATGGGTGCAGTAATTTTGAAGTAATTGAGGGCACCGACTTTGAAAACGTGAGTTGTGGGGAAAACGCTTTAAAGTTTTGAACACTAAAAAATCTGGTATAAAACTTTCATAAACGAATTTTATCGGCTTACCTCTTCACTAGCGTAGCAATTGTTGAGAAGACTAATAAAAAATCAATTATCCTATAATATTTTTCACGATCTTTCGTAACTTGATCTTCAACGGTCACTTTTATTTTTTTATCTGACGCGCTACTTGTTAAAGTGCCTTCGTATTATGCGGAGGTACAATTTTTCTAGGTCGATATAATCTCGATCTAGTTGATTGTCTATCAGATCTAGTAACTTTTAGGCATTTTAGTAATAATTTAACACAAAACTTAATGAAAATTGAATATTTACTCCTACACTAAATTTTTTACTCTACACTGACAAAATATACAGTACAGGTATAAGGAGGTTTGTACTTAAGTCGCTAAGTACTATAAATAGATCTGGAGGTAAGATTAGGTATTATATGGAGAAAAAAACGTCTGCGAAGTAACAATAGCACGCTTGGATCGGGTAGGTAATAAAATCCGACATGTACAAAAATACTCGTAACTTCGTCAATTTTGCTCCAATCGACTTGAAATTTTGACACAATATTCTTAAGATGTTATGCATTCAACTAAAAAATGCCAAAAAAAAAATTTTGACACCCTCCCCCCCCCCCCCTAATCGAGACACCGAAGAGTAGAGTCGAGAGAATTGATAGAGTTGTTAGAGAGAGAGAGAGAGAGAGTGTGTGTGTGTGTGTTAGATTCGTTGTGACGAGAGTGCTCAAATAACTGCAAAGTTAAGTAAATATCGTTTTCTGTCCAATTTATATTTGTATATTCAATTTAATATTAATAAATTCTGAGCAATCGGGAAAAAATTTCCATCTTTATTTTCCGATATTACAACACCAAACATAATTTTCAGTTCTTTCTGATTCTTTAATGACAGATGATTGACATTTTTTGTTTCACTGACGTGTGACAATCGCAAAAATTTTCAGGGTCCCATAATTATGTGTTGAAAATGACAACGTATGTTCTCGCTCGCCATCTACATGCTGACGGCTAGTTACAAAAGGGAATAAGTAGAAGATGTTACTAGACACGGCCGATAGACCAGATCGATAGTTTAAGACATCCTTTTCGTTCGTTCGTTCGTGTCCCTTCCAAGTATGTGCAATAAAGGTTTTTCGACTCCGAGACGTGTGGTGTTTTTCATCCGAATAATAAAGTAATAACTAAGGCGATCCTACTTCTAAATATAGATATAACAACATTATGTTACCATAGTTTAGGAAGACCTGCCCTAAACATCTCAACTCAAAAGTTATAACAGTTAAAAGTTAGCTAAATTATTAGGTTGTTCCAAAAGTTACTTTCATTTTATGAGGAAATAGTAGATGCACGACATTTTTTGTTTTACATTATTTTACTGAATTATAATTATTAAATATAATCCAATAAAATAATATAATAATTTTAACAACAATTTTTAATAATTAGTTTTGATAATAATTAATCAATTATAATTCGAAAAGAGTCGAATATAAAACGAAAGGGATCAAGAAATGCTATGGGATACTTACGCTATAACGAATGTTCTAACGATCTTTCATTGTAGTCCAAACGTTTTTCCATTCTTCTCTTTGGGTTACGTAGCTCTTTCGTTATGTCTCTTTCTGTAATTTTTTAATTTTACAGAATACAACGTTAGCACAAACGTTGAAGAAATATGAAGATACACCCAGAGATAACAAAATATAAAGCTTCAAGAGTGGAGATATATACTCCGAGATAACGAGATAAAAAATAAAACGTTGGATGCCTTGAACCCTAGTAACAACGCAAGAACACACACTGTCTTTTAAGTTCCAATAAAAAGTTTGTGAAACTCAGAATGAGTATTATGAGCATGGATGCTATTTAAACGTCGAAATCTATGTAATAATATAAGGCAATTACTTTTTAACTTTTGGGATGCAATGTATAGGAATCGATGTATCTACCTGTTTGATTCGCATTATTAAAAATCTTGGAAGTAACTTTATCAATTCCAAGACAGATTTCCTGATGTACACACATCATCGAGAGATAAATGTCGCCTGTTTTGTATAAACAGTTTTTGTTTCGATAGATAAAGTCTCGAAAGAATTCACGAATTGAATTTCTGAAAATTTATGAATTTATGAAAATTCATATCTCGTGTTAGAATCAACAGATTCATTATCAAGGAGAATATTATAACCTGCATTAAAGAAAATCCTGCATCACAGCGCCAGATGATCACTGTTTTATCTAGAGATACTAGCAAAGCTATTATCTATTAAATCTAAAATATTCATTCTTGAATCGATGATAACAAGATCTATGAATGATGTGGTTTTGGAACAAAATGCGATATAGGATCTATGAAGTTGAAGCTGCAACTGTTTCTGGCTGTCATGCATTCATTCGTTGACTCCTCATTTCTTCCCGTTTGTATCTCTTCAGATATCTTCTTCTTTCGAACAGTTTCACTCATGAAAAGCTAAATATCGTAGGATACGCGAAAGGAACAGAAACTCAATCGGATAGAAAAAGGCAAATATAAAACAATACAAAAACTATGTATATTATATTAATATCTCGAAATATAACATCCGTTTCGGTTCATATAGAACCGAGGAGAACAACAAAATTAAATAAAAAAAACTCTACGATTATTGTTACGCAAATTGCCAAATTCCATATGTTCGAAATTGAGATCTCCTGCAATAAAATAACAATTATTTAAAAAGATATATAATATATATATATATATATATATATATATATATATATATATATATATATATATATATATAATAGAAATAATATCTATAATAATATATATGATATAAATTATACAAGTACGTCTAATTCATTGGTAAACTCGGTCTTTGCTGAACAAGTTGCATAAACAGAAATAATAAAGACTCTAGTATTCTTGGCGATTCTGATTCTAACTATTGCGAACTTTATTTTAGTTCGTTTTACTCCGCTACTAATACTTACGAATCGTATTTATTTGTTTCGCTCTTCGTTAATGTTGAAGTGGTTACCACTTCCATGAAAACTCTACATCTGGTCTTTTTTAGTTTTCTCAAGCACTGAAGCCATCGACAGCGCGTAGACAAAAGACAGCGACGAAGTCAGGCCATAAACAGTAGACAGGCGACGTTGGCTTCGGGGTTTTTCAGTTATTAGGTAACACAGCTAGCGTGCGGATCTGGACCAGCTCAAATTGTATTTTTACTTATTACACTTCTATTTAAATATATTTTCTACCTTACAATTTATCCACGTGTTTTCTCTGTTTACACACCGAATAACCTCAACAGGTTATGGGCCCAGGGCTGTAAATTGCAAGGTAGCAACGTGAAATGAATAAATTGTTAAAGTGTTGTGCTTAGTAAAATAAGGGATAGTGCTAAAATGGAATCAGCAAGTGCGAAGGTCGAGATGTTACGCGGCGAAGAAAATTGGCTCCAGTGGCGTTTTGTTATGCGTACACTTTTGGAGGAAGATGACGACCTGATCAACGTGTGTGAAGGGAATTTGTGTCATCCAGGTAACAGCGCGGAGAAAGAAATCGCTCGTGGAAGATTTTTGAAAGCAGATCGATTAGCGAGAAAATTAATCGTGACCTCAGTAGGAAAGAAACCGTTGGATCTTCTTTTATGTTGCACGACAGCACATGAAATGTGGAAAAAGCTGAATACAGTATATGACATGAAGTCGGATGAGAATTTAAATATGGTCCAGAAGCAGTTCTTCGATTTTAAATGGGAAGAATCTGAAAATGTCTCTTACAACCTATCAAAGTTGGAACTCATAGCGGCGAAGATGAAAGCCCTTGGGAGTGAAATTGGCGAGAAAATGCTGATAACACGCATTTTATCGGTGTTACCAAACAAATTCGATCATTTTCACAGTGCGTGGGATTCCGTGGAAGAAGAAAAGAAGACCTTAGACAGGCTTAGTACCAGGCTGATGACGGAAGAAATTAGATGGAAGAAAGACGACCAGGAAACATCGGTGGCACTGGTAACAAAAGGTAATAATTATAAAAGGGAACAGCAGAAGCAGTCAAGTAAACGTGAATACGAGAAACAAGGACCAAGTTGCTTTAACTGTGGAAAAGTTGGCCATCTAAAGAAGGATTGCTTTAGATGCTTTATATGCAAAAGGAAAGGCCACACCAGCAAAAACTGTTTTAAAAATAACAAAAGAAGCAACAGTAGAGACAACCAGGAACCTAGAAACCAAAATCGGGATCACAGCGGAATTGGTCTATTAGGAAGTACCTCAGCGATACAAACGGCAAACCCTGATGTTTGGATAATCGACTCAGGAGCTACGGATCACATGACAGGACGACGGGAATGGTTCAGCGTTTTCGAAGAATTCGATAACACGGTGAAGATAGAGATCGGCGATGGTACGTTCATGGATGCGTGCGGCAAAGGAAAAATCAGAGTAGAGACTTTTGTGGACGGCAAATGGGTAATATGTACAATGAGCGATGTTCTAAACGTACCAGGTATGAAAAGAAATCTGTTTTTGATTAGATCTGTCGCAAGAAGGGGCATAGATTTTTGTATTTCAAAGGAAGGGACCATTTGCATATTTTTACAAAATCAGAAAATAATAGCAAGAGGTTCTGTTATCGGAAATTTGTATAAAGTAGATATGCGAGTTATCATACCGTCAGTTTGTAATTTTAGCAATAGAGCGGAGTCAAACGCGGACACATTGCAGTTATGGCACGAACGGCTATGTCATCAGAACATCAGACATGTTAAAGAATTCTTAAAGAATTCAAATATGAAAGTTGTAGAGGATAATAACTTTTTCTGTGAAGGTTGCGCGTACGGGAAACAGCATAGATCGAGTTTTCACGAGAAAATCAAGCGGGCGACTAAACCTCGCGAAATTATTTATACGGATGTATGTGGACCTATGGAAGTCGAGTCATTAGGCAAGAAACTGTATTTTCTGACATTTAAAGACGATTTTTCAAAATTCACAAAGATTTACTTCTTCCGACGTAAGTCAGAAGTAACTGAAAAACTAAAAACCTTTTGCCTAGAAGTTGAAAATCAATTTAAGGATAAAATTAAAGAAATTCATAGTGATGGAGGGAAAGAATTCCAAAATAAAGAAGTCAAGGAATTTCTAAGAAGTCAGGGAATTAGGCACACGATTAACGTCCCATACACGCCTGAACAGTATGGTGTCGCAGAAAGGGAAAATAGAACAATAGTAGAGGCAGGTCGGTCGATGCTATATTCGAAACCAAATCTACCGCTGTTCTTATGGGCCGAAGCCATGAACACAGCAGTACATGTCATAAATAAGACGGGGCCGACAAGGCAAGATAAGAAAACACCAAATGAACTGTGGTACGGGAAACCGCCGAATTTAGAAAAGTTTAGGGTTTTCGGTACTGAGTGCTTTGCTCACATACCTGCGGAGAAAAGGACAAAACGTGACAAAAAGGCTAACAAGGGATATTTGGTAGGCTATTTAGATGACGGACGAGGGTATCGAGTGTACGTGCCAACAGTAAAAAATGTAATATTAAGCCGTGACGTAATATTTAAGCCTGAACTAGAAAATGCGAAATTCGTAAAATTAAGTTTACCGAAAATTGTCGAGCGCGAAGATGTGAGTGCGCAGAGCGATAGAGCATGTACGTATGAAAGTGCAGAGAGTGAACATGAAAAACAACCTCATGGAACTAGCGACAATGTGAGACAATTGAGAGATAGAGATAAGATCAAACGAACCGATTTTTATGGTAACCCAGTAACGTACGTAGCGGAAAAATTACCGGTGGATTTTAACGAAGCGATGAGATCCGAAAAGAAAGAGTTATGGGAAACAGCTATGAATGATGAAATGAAATCGCACCATGAAAATAAGACGTGGATACTTGTAGAAAAACCTAAAGATCAGAAGGTACTTAGCAATATGTGGGTTTTAACGATAAAGCTAAATCCGGACAACCCGGAACGATACAAAGCGCGACTTGTAATAAAAGGGTGTTCACAGAAAGAAGGCATAGATTATAAGGAAACATATAGTCCCGTTGCTCGGTTTGACACAATTAGATTAATGCTTAGTATTGCAGCCAAAAATAATTTACACCTCGGACAGTTCGACATTAAAACCGCATTCTTATATGGAAGTCTGGAAGAAGATATTCATATGAAACAACCTAAAGGTTATGATGATGGTACAAATCGGGTTTGTAAATTGCTAAAAAGCCTATATGGCTTAAAGCAGTCTCCAAGATGTTGGACGGAACGTTTCACAAAATTTATCTCGAACTTAAAATTTTATCAGAGTAACGCAGATCCTTGTTTTTATATTTATACAGAAGACGACAAATTAATGTCGATGACCATATACGTAGACGATGGAGTGGTAGCAGCTTCAGACGAATCTTTAATTGATAAATTCTTCGATGATTTAAATAAAGAATTCAAAATTACGAGTTCGAAAGAAGTAAAGAGTTTTCTTGGACTTGAAATTAATAGATTAGAAGATGGTTCAATATTCATTCATCAGAGTAGGTATATCGAAAACATATTGCAAAAATTTAATATGAATGAGGCAAACAGTGTTTCTACACCTATCGAGACTAATTGGAACGAAAGTAACATAGGCGATAATGATTGTAACGCACCATACAGAGAAGCCGTAGGGAACTTAATGTTTTTACAAACCGTAAGTAGGCCAGATATTAGTTTTGCAATAAATATAGCGGCGAGACACTTAGAGAATCCAAACCAGTATCAATGGAAATTAGTCAAACGAATTTTGCGCTACATAAAAGGGACCGCAGACATGGGACTCTTATATACAAAAGCAGGCAGTCTCGAAACCTTTAGCGACGCTGACTATGCAGGCGACAAAGAAACAAGAAAGTCGACATCAGGCGTTGTATGTAAGTATGCGAATGCGGCCATCACATGGCAATGTAAGCGACAACAATGTGTAGCTCTATCTACGACCGAAGCTGAATATGTCAGTGCAGCCTCAGGAGCGAAAGAAATTATGTGGCTAAAGAAAATATTTCTTGAATGTAAATTAGAGATCCTTAAGTATATGCTATGTGTAGACAATACCAGTGCCGTGAAATTAATTAAGAATCCAGAATTCCATCAAAGAAGTAAGCATATTGACGTAAGATATCATTTCTTGCGAGATTTATACAATAGAGGCGAAATTGATATAACGTATGTAACAAGCGAAGAGCAATTGGCAGATATATGTACAAAGGCGATGCCAAAACCGAGATTTGAATATTTAAGGAAAAAGTTAGGTTTCAAAAGTAAAAAAGATATTAATAGGTAATTGCTTGTAAACATGTAGAGTTTTTAGGGAGGGTGTCGAAGTGATTATTACTTCTCAAAAAAAAAAAGAGGAAAAACTCTACATGATCTGTTTAGTCTTCTAGTTTTTTTTTTGTGTAATAAATTAATTTGTATGGAAAAGAGAAAGGCGGCTGGCAAATGTACTTGAGAAGGCATTGACAAATTAATTTTCAGATATTTACGACAAGAGTTAGAAAATATTAAGAGATAATTTGTAAATTTGAGATAATTGTTTGTAGGGATGTAGAGTTTTAGGGAGGGTGTTGAAGTGGTTACCACTTCTAAGAAAACTCTACATCTGGTCTTTTTTAGTTTTCTCAAGCACTGAAGCCATCGACAGCGCGTAGACAAAAGACAGCGACGAAGTCAGGCCATAAACAGTAGACAGGCGACGTTGGCTTCGGGGTTTTTCAGTTATTAGGTAACACAGCTAGCGTGCGGATCTGGACCAGCTCAAATTGTATTTTTACTTATTACACTTCTATTTAAATATATTTTCTACCTTACAATTTATCCACGTGTTTTCTCTGTTTACACACCGAGTAACCTCAACAATAGAGACAGACACTAAATGTATCGGTTTTGAGGAAAACTCATTAGAGGCAGATTAGAGAAATGATAGCGAAGATAACTATTCATTGGATGGTATGGATAAGGAAGAGTTAGAAGGTAGGGAAGATGAAAATGATAGTAGTTCTGAAAGCTCAAACACTACTAGGAGATCTACACGTATTAAGAAAACTCCAGTAAGGTATCCAGACTATGGATAAGGAAATAGAATGTCTCTATAAGAATAAAACTTGGAAATTGGTAGAAAGGGTAAAAGGCAAAGAAGTATTAGATGTAAAATGGGTTTACACGAAAAAATCAGAGGACAGGTATAAGGCTAGATTAGTGGTAAGGGGATTTCAACAAAGAAACGTAGCCGATGACATATATTCTCCAGTGGCGAGTAATCAGACCTTTAAGATATTGCTATCATATTGTTGTCAAAATGGATTAATAATGGAGCAAATGGATGTAGAAACTGCCTTTATAAATGGTGAAGTAACCTCGGAGGTATATGTAAATCAACCAAAGGGATATGCGGACGGAACGAATAGAGTTTGTAAATTATCGAAAGCGCTTTATGGGTTAAAAGAAAGTCCGAGGGACTGGTATGAGTGTTTTGATAAGTATGTGACGAGATTAGGTTTTAAGAAGAACAATATAGAGCTGTGCCTATATACTTATGGAGAGGGAGAAAATGTTGTTTATTTGTTAATATACGTAGACGATTTGTTGATTTATAGTGAAAACAAAGGGAAGATACAAAGTGTAAAGAAAATTATTAACTGATAAATTTAAAATGAAAGATTTAGGTGAAGTAAAAGAATATCTTGGAATAAATATAGAGTATGATTATTTAATAAATGAAATGAGATTAAGCCAAAAGAAATACATAGAATCATTAGCAAACAAATATAAATTACATAATAGCAAATTGTACTGTACACCTATGGAGACCAACTTAAAAATTGAAAAAGCTGAGATAAATAGAGAGGACATTGGATACAAGAATTTAATTGGCGCATTGCTGTATATTAGTGTAAATACCAGACCTGATATAAGTTATAGTGTGAATTATCTGAGTAAATTTCAAGATTGTTGTAACGAGACACATTTTAAATATGCCTTGCGAATATTGAAATATTTGTACCGGACTAGAGATTTAGGGCTACATTATAAAAGAAATGCAAAGTGCGAAACGATAGATTGTTATGTGGACGCTGATTGGGCAGGAGATCATATAGATAGGAAATCGACTTCTGGGTATGTAATTAGATTGTATGGAAATGTAATTGGATGGAAGTCTAAAAAACAAAGGTGTGTGAAAAAACCTCGCCGAGTATGTAGCACTATCGGAAGCGGTGAGCGAAGTAATGACTATCAGAGAACTAATGAAAATCTTCGATGTAAATGTAGACGATAACCCTGTAAAAATCTATGAGGATAACTCTGGAGTAATGAGTATAGCAAAATACGGAACTTTTACAAAAAATTATAAACACATTGAAGTTCATTACCACTACGTTCACGAGTACGTAAAGGAAAATAAGATAAACATAATAAAAGTAAGTACAGAAGAAAACACTGCGGATATTTTTACGAAGACACTGTGTAGAGAGAAATTTGAAAGGTTTAGGTCATGGATGAATGTAAAATAAGAGAAATGTAAATAAAGCGATAAATGGTAAATATTTTGTTAATTCGACAAGTATGTAAATAAAATTAAGTGTACAGTATTGTAATATCGTAGAATAGATTTGAATTAGAGGTCGGTTGAAAATAAGAAAAAACCGTGTACGTCGTCTTTCGTGGTTTGTTTACATCCAAGAGCGCCTAGTAACAGCGACGCGAGAAAGGATAAGCAGCGTCAAAACAGAGGTACGGTTTCATATTTCAAGGAATGGCAATCGAGAGGCCAGAGTATGTGAGCCGAAAAGTGTGTATGTGTGTGAGAGGACGAGTGCAAGAACGAGCACGACCGGGCAGGAGTGTGTTGCGAGAGTCAGAGCGAATTGAGTCGTTGAAGAGTACAGTCGTTAGAGGTTTCGAGTTGTCGAAGAGTAGAGTCGTTAGAGGTTTCGAGTCGTCGAAGCGTAGAGTCGTGAGAATTGATAGAGTTGTTAGAGAGAGAGAGTGTGTGTGTGTTAGATTCGTTGTGACGAGAGTGATCAAATAACTGTAAAGTTATTTGATATAGATACGAGTATTGCATTTAGTTTCCGTTAAATATCGTTCTCTGTCCAATTTATATTTGTATATTCAATTTAATATTAATAAGTTGTAAGTAATCGAAAAAAAAAAATTTCTATCCTTATTTTCCGATATTACAGTATAAATGTAAGGAGGCGTGTTAGGGAAATGATACATTTACACTGTACATGAGAGTGTGTGTGTAAGGGTCAGAGGGCGTCCAGGTCTTAGTTGAGACGTCAGCGCCCGCTGGCAGCGGTGGAGACGTGGACTTCCCACCGATCACATGGGTTAAGCAACGGTCGCCGCGGCACGGACAAGGATGGGTCAACGTTCGGGCGGGCGCTGGCGAAGAGGAAGAAGGCGCACCGCCGCCATTTTTCTGGGATTCTCCAAGGAGCACTAGGCAGGCAGAAGCCCCCGGAGCGCAGGACTACCCCGGGGGTAACCGGCGGAGCTATCCCGGCCGCCACAGGAGCACATGGAAACCAGGAAGAAAGGCGTCAGGGACGGGGTCCCCAGGAAGACGCGCAGGATCGAGGCGCTAGGGGGTGTGGTCCCCCCTAGTGTTCCAAAGAAGAGCAAGGATGCCTCCCTTCGAAAGAAGGAGAGATAGACGCCCGGGGGTGACCGGCAGAATTCGGAAGAGAACCCGGGTGCGTCTCGACTCAGGCGTCAGGATAGGCCACCGTGGAGTTTTAGTCGGTAAGAGTCCGACACTACCCGCCTAGCTGGTGTCCATGAGGATTTCTCCACGATAAAAAAAAAAAAAAAAAAAAGTCTTAGTTGAGACAAAAGACTGCCGTTAGAAGATTCTGGATAGTCGGTTGGCGACAAGCGTGCGTGCAAGACGTTCTTCAGAGTGTAATATAGATGTATAGCTGTTGTGTGTGAAATATAGTCAATTATTTGTATTTCCAAATCCTCGAATTTCCTTAACAGACACAAACCACCTTGAAGGTGACAACCTTCAACGAGCCTTCGGTCCTGAAGAAAGAGAAGGTCTCAACAGGCGACAAATCGATTCAGAAAGTAATCTCCCCCAATCTGTTACAGAACGTTCATGACTCTTTGACCGTAGTTCACAACCTAGGTAATAACGGGTTGAGTCCCATCCAGGACAGCAACAAGGTCAACGTCGAGTCGAAACCTACTGTAAAGGCTTCGAAGTCCACTGTGAACAAACCATCCAGGGGCAGTGTTTCTTCGGGCAATACTTCCACGATGGACGTCCAACACAACGTATCGACGTCCAATCATCTCTCTTACATCACGTCATCTGCAACCACCCCAGATTAGAAACATTCCATCGGACAGTCACACTCCGAGACGTAACGTGAAGACTCCTCCTTCGCCACCTCAGACATGTGCTACGCCTGCAATTGGCCCTACTCAGAATAATTTCAGCATTATTAATACCATGACTAATCACTCAAATGGTGTCGGTAATTTACAGAACATTCAATCTGATCTCAACGATTCTCTACTGAGTTCACAGAGCGCCGTACCGAACTCGTCGCGTATCATAAACATCTCACTGGAGTCACCCGTGGCTCCAAAAACGCCAATATACTCTCCAACACCAAGGCAAGTCACAGTCACGACGTCCAACGGTCACTCTCCACCGAGGATCATCACTAAGAGAATGCGATTCGAGCGAGTCATCGGGGGGAGTCCAGCCTCCCAATGAACCTCAAAACTCCGCACCGCGCTTGATGAATCTTCACCAAGCACCACCGACGTTCCCTTCAACGATACTTCCTGGACCGAGGTGTTTAACGACACTTCCAGAAGCAAGATCCACGACACTTCCTGGGTCGAGAATTTCACGTGGAAATCGCTCGGCATCGACGAGGAAGACGGCGATCTAGACTACAAGGGAGACAACGTGCCATCCAGGCAACGGCCCTTCGGCCGCATCGCCAAGTTCACCCTGGGGACGACAGCATCATCCGGACGGCTGTTGTTCACACGGCGAGGAGCATCTTGGATCGAGGTGCCACGCAGCTCGTCCTACGCTCCTGTGTGAGTCAGACGCCGGATGCCTACGCAAAATAATAGTGAGTGAACAACTAGACGACGGGACGCCTTCTCAATTCTACGGGATCTGAAAAGCCTCACCACTCCGGCAATATCAGACGAATTAATCCGGACTCTCTGGGAAGGCCGACTCCCGGTGTACGTGCAACGCGACCTAGCCGCCGTCCAAGATAAGAGGTCCGAAACTCTGACCGCGATCGCCGACAGCATCCACGAAATACGCCCGGAACTAGGACAGGTTGTTGCGGTCAGTACAGAGCGAACCACGGCAGGAGGCAATCCAACAAAGTACGGCGGCGGAGTGAACGATGCTACGGCTGCCGCCATCAACGAGCTGAAGGAACAAATAACGCAGATACAGGCGCAGGTAAGCGCGTTGACCATCGGGGGCCGCCGGCGACCATTCTCCTGCGCGAAATACCGTCGCCGTTGGCGATCCCGAAGCCCGTCACGGCAAGGTGGCTTATGCCTTTATCATGCGACGTACGGGGAACGCGCGAGAAATTGCACCTCACCGTGCACATGGAAATCGAGAAACAGAACCGGCCGTCCGTAAACGCGGCGTACGACGACGGTTTGATCTCCCGCTGCATTTTTCTTCTGGATAAAAACACGCGCATCTCGTACTTGGTGGACACCGGCGCAGACTTCAGCGTCTGGCCGCGCAGCAAAATGCAGGGACCTGCGAAGAAGAGCGAGTACGAGTTGTACGCGGCTAATGGGGCACGAATTGCGACGTATGGTACAGTCGCGATCCACCTCAACCTGTCCCTCCGACGCGCCTTGAAGTGGTATTTTACAGTGGCTGACGTCCAGACACCTATCCTCGGCGTGGATTTCCTGAGTCACTACGGGATGCTCGTGGACCCACGGAACAAAAGATTAATCGACACGACGACCCAGTTATCATCAAAGGGGTACGCCGCCATAGACAACACGCCATCGGTGAAAACTATCTGCGGCGATTCGGTGTACCACCAATTACTGGCGGAATTCCCGGCCCTCACGCGTCCTCCGTCTTTCGGGAAGGAAAAGGCCCGACACGGCGTAGTACACCACATCGAAACTACGCCTGGCCCGCCGGTACCGGACCGCCTCAAGCAGGTAAGAGCTGAATTTGAGTTGATGATAGAACAAGGCGTGATGCGCCCATCGAAAAGCCCGTGGGCATCACCCCTTCACGTTCTGTCCAAAAAGGATAGAAATTTGCGACCATGCGGCGACTACCGAACGTTAAACGTTCGCACGATACCCAACTAAGCAGCGTGCCACCACGGAATTTGCAACCCTGCTCAAGGAACAAATGGAGAAAGTCCGGCCTCAGCCTGTGACACAATACAGGAAAAAGAAATTATTCACTTTCCGCGGAATTGGAGTCTTCTCCCTACGTATTTGTGGCGGATCGGTATCAATAGGGCGCCGACAAGTCGAGCCGCGGGTACCAACCGCCAACACTAGAGGGCTACGACGACAACGAGTCTGTCTGTCTAACTCGCTGGCGGTCGAATATACGATCAATTGATATAAATACCGCACCTAGCGAGACTCCCTCTACGTCTATGGCAGGGACTACCGGGCATAGCCTTACTGACGAGTCCACCGGTAGTCCCGGGACGAAACGCACTCTCTCTCTCTTTTCTTCCGTCACATATTCTTGCGACACGACGCAATTAGGGGCCCTTTACAGCCGCCTTACGATGGACCGTTTAGAGTAACGCGAAGAGGCGAGAAAATGTACACCAACAATGTTAACAATCGCGATATAAAGGTTTCCGTCGACCGGCTTAAGTCAGCATTTGTAGTATCAGAGAATCTCGACGCGAGAACCGCCGAAACCCGTGACATACTTATTTCACTAGAACGAATGAACGCTCGCAATGAAAGCGACGTGAAGAGCGACAACGAAGGAAACACTAGTAATAGGTATGTTACACGGTCAGGCCGAAGAGTCCGTTTTCCTGATTGGTTACAGGCTGGTTTCGGCTAGGCATCACAAAAAGATTACCCACGGGGACTTTCTCTGCAAAGGCAATAAAACGTTATCACTGGTAGGGGAGTGATGTAGCGGCACAAGAGTTGGAATTTGCTTCAAACCATGTTGTTGTTTAGCTTCGGAGTATCAAGACCGTTAGGTCAGAGGTATTGTAAGGAGTTATAAACTCCGGGGAAAACAATGGCGCCGCTACATGTAACCGTAAAACAAGACGAATTTGTATCTTTTGACCTTCTTCTGACGATTATGACTAAACGAACGTGATCGCAAACGATTCAGTATAAACTGTGACTAAACGTCTGTATAGATATCGTTTCGCGACAAGATCTGTTTTAAATACACTAACGAGTACACATATTGGTAGTCTCATTATTCGATCCCCTACAGCTCTTATTAAGGAAGATAGAGGCCTGTGACATTATTCAGCTTGGCCAACATTGAACAGGGCATATTGATAAGCCAGAGTAACTAACATACAACCTTTTTTTTTTTTTTTTTTTTTTTTACGTGGAGAAATCCTCATGGACACTCCGCTGTTGCAGTAATTGCGTAACAGCAGAGTAGTGTCGGACTCTTACCGACTAAAACTCCACGATGACCACCCGACGCGTATGACAGAGGTGCTCCAGGATTCTCTTGTGAATTAACTTCAGTTGCACCCCCTTCACGCGTTCTCTAGTTCTAGCCAGTCCTAATATTTCCTGACTATTGAATTGGCGTTAGGGGGGGCCATTACCCCTAGCGCTGTCTCTCCTTATTGATATTCACCGGAGGCTTGTCTTGTGTGCTTCGACAACTCCCATACAACCTGGTGGTACAAGCTATGAAAAAACTTTCCCGGACATGAGAAAACACATTTGCCCAGATAACGTACGAAAGGTATTAGAGCCCACCAAATAAGATTTGCTACAATTAGCTGTAGTTCGTCACAATAAGCCTATGAGTATCGCGCGTCAGACGATTTTCGAATTAGTTGATGCTTGGATGTTCAAGATACGGAAGTGTGGAGAGATGAGACGTTTATGTACAACTTGATCATGGTGCAACCCATTCGTCAGCCAGAAAACTTCATGCACGATTTTCTAAAAAGAAACACATTTCCCCCCTTCCTTATGCCGTACCAATCCTCTCTCGTCGCTCCTTATCTCATACACAGACAGGCCAAATAATGTTGCCGATGACGGCCAACAGCCTGGGTACATGTACGGGTCTCTTGCCTGCGACAGAATTTTGTTATGTGTAGTATGCGGGGCAGAAAAGCACTTTTGCCATTAATATGAACTAGAAGATTGCAGAAAAATTGTAAACATTTTCCAAATTTTATTAATTTCATTTCATTTCTTAAAGTCTACAAAACTGTTAATCAACATTAAGCAAATATACAAAATCTTGACGTACAGAATAATGGAGCGAATATTAGAAACGATACTACTAAATCTACAAGCTAAAATGTACTATACAAATTTTCTTTAAAATATAAGACATGCAAAGTATATATTTCTGAAATTAAAAAATATCGGATCAAACACTCTTCGAACATACTTCGAACGCTCATTATTACGTATATTACCAAACCAATGCATACAATATAATATATAAACTAAGCCAACGAAAGGCGCAGAGACTGGAGAACATGGGGTCCCCGAGCGTGCAGTACGCTTCAGCATCGTTGCGAACACCAACTCCCTCCGCTTGTCCCAATGCCATCTCGAACGGTGAGACTGCAACCAGAAAATATCCATATATACATCAAGATAGTAATGCAATTTCTATTCTTGCAGCACCGACGTAATACGCGGTGCTCCGTAATCGCTCGAGATTCCATATAGTTGTTGAAATTTCTACGCATTTGGTAGATAAAACGTTGCGAGAAATCCTCTTGTCACAGTTAGGTCTTCCAAACCTGATCGCTTGCATTTTTCCCGCTACTTCAGCGTTGCAACGTTATTTTTATTTCTGCCAACTTAGACACGACATCGTCTGAACTGCCCAATTCAGGACACGATGGCTCCTCCCGGGGATTCTGTTGAGACGATCCCGGATTTTCCGTGTCCTCACCATTGTAGAGCTCATAATTTGTATAATTTACCTTCTTCTTCAAGCATTGTTTTTTAAATTTCTGCCATTTTGAAGCTGCTGATAATCGCCGGATGCGTAAATCATTTTTAGCTTTGGAAAGAGCGCACGTCAGCATTGCTTCAATCCGTAAATCGCGTCTGCGCTTTCGGCGACACTTTGATCTTTTGCGGCGAACTTCGTCAATCCAAGTTAGTAACCGTTCAGTTTCTGGCTTGTCGGCGTTAGTTTTCGAAAGTCCCTTCTTTGTCCTCGCCATGCTTTCTCAATTATTTCACCTAATTATTGAGTAAGTAAAAAGTATACCAACCTGTATCCGGCTCCTGTTTGTTGTAGAACAATACAGAAGAGATTCACACAACTGCACACAAAGGATTTGAAACCACCGAGCAAAACACCCTCCTCACAGCACAGTCGTAAGATGACTAAGGGAAGTCTACGCTGCGCGTCTGAAGTCCGCTGTCTATACCCCCTCCTCTGTCTTTATGACGTAGTCTTACGCGCGAAAATGGAAACTAGTTCCGTGTAAAATCTTACGTTGGCCTTACATTCTCAGAAATTTTGAAAAATTCTTTAATCCAATTAATTTTTAAATATATGTGCGACAATTTTAATGCTAAATTTTATATATTTTGTACATTATATTAAAATTCTTCATTTACAGGAAATAATCAATAGCGTATGAAGGTGTACTGCACGTATTATTTGGCACGTACATTAATGTTGATGCAAGAATAATTATTCCAATGATTTTAGGTTACACACATAATAGATAAAGTAGGCTGTAGACTATGAAATTCGTATGAAATAAGCAGAGAATAGTAACTAAATAAATGTATATGTATATCGAACATAAATCTTGTAAAAATAATATATTAAATTACATTCAAATCAAATATATAAACAAGATCTGTTGACTTTTAATTATTTTTTTGAAGCACTAGTATCAAATAAAATTGCGTCATATAAAAATGTCATCCCGAAACACAGTTTAACGTGATACAATTGTATTACTTTAATTTAAGCAGAAAATATCTAATCATATTTAACAATTTTGAAAAACATACCTCTACTAAACTATCATTATCTTTTCCTATACCATCGGCAAGGCCCTGAACAGCAAGCAGTTCAGCGGTTGTTAAATAACTAGCCAATTGTTCTCGAACTACATTTACTTCTCCCTGATACATAAAATCAACCAATGCAGCCTAATCATCGAATTTTACATTATTATTATATATTATAACAGGATGCTGACATGGATTTTCGTAAAATAGAATAAGTATCATTTACAAAATATATGTTAACAGTAACAAATTATTAAATTCTTAATTTCACTTTACCTTAAATAAATCTCTAAAATATGTACTACATGCAGATAATAGCAGTTTGTCTGCTCTTATTCCTTTTTCCTTCGCAGCTTAAATTTACATCAACGAGATCTTCTTCGGTTCTCAGCGTATCAAAAGCACAAGTAATATGTTTTAAGTAATTATTCCACCTAAGAGAAAACTGTTTAATCCGTAAAACAATTATATTAAATTTGCAATTTTCAATCTGAAAAACATTTGACTTCAATGAGTATATTTTGATTTTTACCTGCCGGAAAACTGATGGAACAAAAATTTGTTACAACTATCATGTACTTATGTAATTAAAACAAGACAAAGTTTTTATAAATATAAAAATTGTCATAAATATTTTGACGCAACGCATTTGAACACTTTATGACTCATTGTATTAACACCACATTATTTCTTTTTTTGCGAGTATAATAAAAGCAATAATATTTAAACAATACATACTTGTTTAGATGCCCTTCGCAATATGACTTTCCCATAGAGCAGGTGGCTTATTACAAAATTCACGTCATAAATGTAATTTTCTTCAACTTCCAAAGCAAAAGTTATAAGTGTCCACCCAGGAATACCCAACATTTTGAAACACTTAAATAATACAAATTTCATATTTGGGTATTACATATTTCTAACAATTGAACACTACCATGCTTACCATGCTTTCATTAGCATGCTTAAAATGACTTTATATTGAAATTATTTGTATGGTATGCCCATTTCCTTATCACCCTTTATTTTTCTTTCTCCTTCTGCAGAAGAGTTAAGACTATTTGTATCCTCCCTATATTTGTCTATTATACATCCTACATACTTTCGCAAATAACAAAAAATAGCAAGGTCAGATATAGCTTCAATGTATACGGTCATCACAATGAAATGTGAATTACCTTCGGCAGATCTAAAATATTAAACGTGAAACGATGATCTTAATTTGGAATAGATTATAGATACACAATCTGTTCGTTTTTTCCTTTCTTAGCAATGATCTGTTCCATTGTCAAACAAGTATTTCACTCCGTAGCCGGATGAAATGCAAATTTATATCGTATTATGCTTATCATTATACTGCAAGTACTTTGAATCACTGAAATTGCAGAACCATTTCCTGTTATTGAATGCAAAACATACAGCACGAACACGTTTTCCATTATCAAAAAACGCCATACAAATGTCTCATCCATTGTATTAAAGTGATAAGAGATAGACACAGCACCAAGCCTGCAGCTTATAATACAACAATTTGCACCAGTTTCTCAATTTTCCCCAATTATATTCAATGTTTACAATAATTATCCTTCATATAAAATTGTTACCTTTATCCAGTGCATACCACCTCTCTCCCCCTCTTTAAAAATATGACCTTTTTCAACTTAATGTCTCCCAAAAACGGATTTAGCAGAAAGTATACGACATATATAACGATCCAATTAGAAACTACCAGAGCATGTGTATTTTAAGCGGATCTTTAAACGTCGATTAAACGCGTTCTCTATCCAATCCTGGCTGAAACATAATTACTCGCACCCCCAGTAACCCACCTCTAAGTCATTCCAATCAACGTACCATGCAAACACGAATCCAACGCGTTCCAGGAATACAAACAACTGCCTGTAGCTGTTTAGCTGTACGCGACGAGTATAATTATTTCGGGTACTCCTCCAGTACAAAACAGACACCCAAACGACATTATTTCAACACAAAAATATTTAAAACAATAGTTATAAAAGCATGATACTTAATACCGCGCTTGACATCAGGTATAATAAAAATAAATTTCTTCAAAAAAATTTCAAGTTAAATCTTAAGCTTGTGTAATTATATCAAACTTGTTCAATTGACAATGAGCAATTTCCATCGTGTTTTGACAACTGACTCATCGCTGATGTATTTCCTCGGAATCGAAAAAGGAATGTGCATAATTTTGTCCTCCGTCAACACTCAAAATATTATCTGCATGCTATACTCAGGGATTCAATTTTATATTACGTTGCCTCATGTTCCATCACTGCTTTCCTACTATCAGTCACTTGAACGGTAATATAAACCAGTCTTTTATTTCCTATACTATTCCGCATACCATTTATCAGGAACAATACATTTTATTTGTTAATCTAACTAGATGCGAAGTTCCTCATTTGTCCTAATATCAATCAATGAATAAGTGAATTGAAATCTGTGAAAATAATGTAAAATCGGAAAATAAGGATAGAAATCTTTTCCCGATTACTTACAATTTATTAATATTAAATTGAATATACAAATATAAATTGGACAGGAAACGATATTTATTTAACGGAAACTAAATGCAATACTCGTATCTATATCAAATAACTTTACAGTTATTTGACCACTCTCGTCACAACGAATCTAACACACACACACTCTCTCTCTCTCTAACAACTCTATCAATTCTCACGACTCTACTCTTCGACGACTCGATACCTCTAACGACTCTACTCTTCGACGACTCAATTAGCTCTGATTCTCGCAACACGCACACTTTTCGACTCGCCTTGCGTAGCGAAACCGTCCTTCTTCTAACGTTGTCTATTGTTTCCCTCATACCTATGTAAGAACTACCAACTACGTGCCTTTATTCACGTAGGCACTCTTGCATGTAAACGAAGTACAGAAACACGACGTACACGGTTTCTCTATTTTCAACTGATTTCTAATTCGAATTACTTTACGATATTACAATAAGTATCTAGTAATACGACTTCCGAACCTACGTAATTATTGCAATGATTGTTAAATTTCAAAGCAATTTCCTATCCATGTTAAACATATTACGTATATGTGCGTGTCTATTATTTCGATTAGTTGCTCTACTTGCGGTAGTTCGCCATTCTGGACCATCTAGACTCAACAAAGATGCATTCAATTTACTCCATACCTCAAAAAGCTCTGTAGCGGCATAAGAGTTAGAATTTGCTTCAAACCATGTTGTTGTTTTGCTTCGGAATATCGAGAGGAATTGTAAGGAATTATAAACTCCGGGGAAAACAATGGTGCCGCTACGTGTAACCGTAAAACAAGACGAATTTGTATCTTTTGACCTTCTTCTGACGATTATGACTAAACGAACGTGATCGCAAACGATTCAGTATAAACTGTGACTAAACGTCTGTATAGATATCGTTTCGCGTCAAAATCTGTTTTAAATACACTAACGAGTACACATATTGGTAGTCTCATTATTCGATCCCCTACAGCTCTTATTAAGGAAGATAGAGGCCTGTGACATTATTCAGCTTGGCCAACATTGAACAGGGCATATTGATAAGCCAGAGTAACTAACATACAACCTTTTTTTTTTTTTTTTTTTTTTTTTACGTGGAGAAATCCTCATGGACACTCCGCTGTTGCAGTAATTGCGTAACAGCAGAGTAGTGTCGGACTCTTACCGACTAAAACTCCACGATGACCACCCGACGCGTATGACAGAGGTGCTCCAGGATTCTCTTATGAATTAACTTCAGTTGCACCCCCTTCACGCGTTCTCTAGTTCTAGCCAGTCCTAATATTTCCTGACTATTGAATTGGCGTTAGGGGGGGCCATTACCCCTAGCGCTGTCTCTCCTTATTGATATTCACCGGGTTCATGGGTTCATATTCATGGGAGTTGTCTTGTGTGCTTCGACAACTCCCATACAACCTGGTGGTACAAGCTATGAAAAAACTTTCCCGGACATGAGAAAACACATTTGCCCAGATAACGTACGAAAGGTATTAGAGCCCACCAAATAAGATTTGCTACAATTAGCTGTAGTTCGTCACAATAAGCCTATGAGTATCGCGCGTCAGACGATTTTCGAATTAGTTGATGCTTGGATGTTCAAGATACGGAAGTGTGGAGAGATGAGACGTTTATGTACAACTTGATCATGGTGCAACCCATTCGTCAGCCAGAAAACTTCATGCACGATTTTCTAAAAAGAAACACATTTCCCCCCTTCCTTATGCCGTACCAATCCTCTCTCGTCGCTCCTTATCTCATACACAGACAGGCCAAATAATGTTGCCGATGACGGCCAACAGCCTGGGTACATGTACGGGTCTCTTGCCTGCGACAGAATTTTGTTATGTGTAGTATGCGGGGCAGAAAAGCACTTTTGCCATTAATATGAACTAGAAGATTGCAGAAAAATTGTAAACATTTTCCAAATTTTATTAATTTCATTTCATTTCTTAAAGTCTACAAAACTGTTAATCAACATTAAGCAAATATACAAAATCTTGACGTACAGAATAATGGAGCGAATATTAGAAACGATACTACTAAATCTACAAGCTAAAATGTACTATACAAATTTTCTTTAAAATATAAGACATGCAAAGTATATATTTCTGAAATTAAAAAATATCGGATCAAACACTCTTCGAACATACTTCGAACGCTCATTATTACGTATATTACCAAACCAATGCATACAATATAATATATAAACTAAGCCAACGAAAGGCGCAGAGACTGGAGAACATGGGGTCCCCGAGCGTGCAGTACGCTTCAGCATCGTTGCGAACACCAACTCCCTCCGCTTGTCCCAATGCCATCTCGAACGGTGAGACTGCAACCAGAAAATATCCATATATACATCAAGATAGTAATGCAATTTCTATTCTTGCAGCACCGACGTAATACGCGGTGCTCCGTAATCGCTCGAGATTCCATATAGTTGTTGAAATTTCTACGCATTTGGTAGATAAAACGTTGCGAGAAATCCTCTTGTCACAGTTAGGTCTTCCAAACCTGATCGCTTGCATTTTTCCCGCTACTTCAGCGTTGCAACGTTATTTTTATTTCTGCCAACTTAGACACGACATCGTCTGAACTGCCCAATTCAGGACACGATGGCTCCTCCCGGGGATTCTGTTGAGACGATCCCGGATTTTCCGTGTCCTCACCATTGTAGAGCTCATAATTTGTATAATTTACCTTCTTCTTCAAGCATTGTTTTTTAAATTTCTGCCATTTTGAAGCTGCTGATAATCGCCGGATGCGTAAATCATTTTTAGCTTTGGAAAGAGCGCACGTCAGCATTGCTTCAATCCGTAAATCGCGTCTGCGCTTTCGGCGACACTTTGATCTTTTGCGGCGAACTTCGTCAATCCAAGTTAGTAACCGTTCAGTTTCTGGCTTGTCGGCGTTAGTTTTCGAAAGTCCCTTCTTTGTCCTCGCCATGCTTTCTCAATTATTTCACCTAATTATTGAGTAAGTAAAAAGTATACCAACCTGTATCCGGCTCCTGTTTGTTGTAGAACAATACAGAAGAGATTCACACAACTGCACACAAAGGATTTGAAACCACCGAGCAAAACACCCTCCTCACAGCACAGTCGTAAGATGACTAAGGGAAGTCTACGCTGCGCGTCTGAAGTCCGCTGTCTATACCCCCTCCTCTGTCTTTATGACGTAGTCTTACGCGCGAAAATGGAAACTAGTTCCGTGTAAAATCTTACGTTGGCCTTACATTCTCAGAAATTTTGAAAAATTCTTTAATCCAATTAATTTTTAAATATATGTGCGACAATTTTAATGCTAAATTTTATATATTTTGTACATTATATTAAAATTCTTCATTTACAGGAAATAATCAATAGCGTATGAAGGTGTACTGCACGTATTATTTGGCACGTACATTAATGTTGATGCAAGAATAATTATTCCAATGATTTTAGGTTACACACATAATAGATAAAGTAGGCTGTAGACTATGAAATTCGTATGAAATAAGCAGAGAATAGTAACTAAATAAATGTATATGTATATCGAACATAAATCTTGTAAAAATAATATATTAAATTACATTCAAATCAAATATATAAACAAGATCTGTTGACTTTTAATTATTTTTTTGAAGCACTAGTATCAAATAAAATTGCGTCATATAAAAATGTCATCCCGAAACACAGTTTAACGTGATACAATTGTATTACTTTAATTTAAGCAGAAAATATCTAATCATATTTAACAATTTTGAAAAACATACCTCTACTAAACTATCATTATCTTTTCCTATACCATCGGCAAGGCCCTGAACAGCAAGCAGTTCAGCGGTTGTTAAATAACTAGCCAATTGTTCTCGAACTACATTTACTTCTCCCTGATACATAAAATCAACCAATGCAGCCTAATCATCGAATTTTACATTATTATTATATATTATAACAGGATGCTGACATGGATTTTCGTAAAATAGAATAAGTATCATTTACAAAATATATGTTAACAGTAACAAATTATTAAATTCTTAATTTCACTTTACCTTAAATAAATCTCTAAAATATGTACTACATGCAGATAATAGCAGTTTGTCTGCTCTTATTCCTTTTTCCTTCGCAGCTTAAATTTACATCAACGAGATCTTCTTCGGTTCTCAGCGTATCAAAAGCACAAGTAATATGTTTTAAGTAATTATTCCACCTAAGAGAAAACTGTTTAATCCGTAAAACAATTATATTAAATTTGCAATTTTCAATCTGAAAAACATTTGACTTCAATGAGTATATTTTGATTTTTACCTGCCGGAAAACTGATGGAACAAAAATTTGTTACAACTATCATGTACTTATGTAATTAAAACAAGACAAAGCTTTTATAAATATAAAAATTGTCATAAATATTTTGACGCAACGCATTTGAACATTTTATGACTCATTGTATTAACACCACATTATTTCTTTTTTTGCGAGTATAATAAAAGCAATAATATTTAAACAATACATACTTGTTTAGATGCCTTTCGCAATACGACTTTCCCATAGAGCAGGTGGCTTATTACAAAATTCACGTCATAAATGTAATTTTCTTCAACTTCCAAAGCAAAAGTTATAAGTGTCCACCCAGGAATACCCAACATTTTGAAACACTTAAATAATACAAATTTCATATTTGGGTATTACATATTTCTAACAATTGAACACTACCATGCTTACCATGCTTTCATTAGCATGCTTAAAATGACTTTATATTGAAATTATTTGTATGGTATGCCCATTTCCTTATCACCCTTTATTTTTCTTTCTCCTTCTGCAGAAGAGTTAAGACTATTTGTATCCTCCCTATATTTGTCTATTATACATCCTACATACTTTCGCAAATAACAAAAAATAGCAAGGTCAGATATAGCTTCAATGTATACGGTCATCACAATGAAATGTGAATTACCTTCGGCAGATCTAAAATATTAAACGTGAAACGATGATCTTAATTTGGAATAGATTATAGATACACAATCTGTTCGTTTTTTCCTTTCTTAGCAATGATCTGTTCCATTGTCAAACAAGTATTTCACTCCGTAGCCGGATGAAATGCAAATTTATATCGTATTATGCTTATCATTATACTGCAAGTACTTTGAATCACTGAAATTGCAGAACCATTTCCTGTTATTGAATGCAAAACATACAGCACGAACACGTTTTCCATTATCAAAAAACGCCATACAAATGTCTCATCCATTGTATTAAAGTGATAAGAGATAGACACAGCACCAAGCCTGCAGCTTATAATACAACAATTTGCACCAGTTTCTCAATTTTCCCCAATTATATTCAATGTTTACAATAATTATCCTTCATATAAAATTGTTACCTTTATCCAGTGCATACCACCTCTCTCCCCCTCTTTAAAAATATGACCTTTTTCAACTTAATGTCTCCCAAAAACGGATTTAGCAGAAAGTATACGACATATATAACGATCCAATTAGAAACTACCAGAGCATGTGTATTTTAAGCGGATCTTTAAACGTCGATTAAACGCGTTCTCTATCCAATCCTGGCTGAAACATAATTACTCGCACCCCCAGTAACCCACCTCTAAGTCATTCCAATCAACGTACCATGCAAACACGAATCCAACGCGTTCCAGGAATACAAACAACTGCCTGTAGCTGTTTAGCTGTACGCGACGAGTATAATTATTTCGGGTACTCCTCCAGTACAAAACAGACACCCAAACGACATTATTTCAACACAAAAATATTTAAAACAATAGTTATAAAAGCATGATACTTAATACCGCGCTTGACATCAGGTATAATAAAAATAAATTTCTTCAAAAAAATTTCAAGTTAAATCTTAAGCTTGTGTAATTATATCAAACTTGTTCAATTGACAATGAGCAATTTCCATCGTGTTTTGACAACTGACTCATCGCTGATGTATTTCCTCGGAATCGAAAAAGGAATGTGCATAATTTTGTCCTCCGTCAACACTCAAAATATTATCTGCATGCTATACTCAGGGATTCAATTTTATATTACGTTGCCTCATGTTCCATCACTGCTTTCCTACTATCAGTCACTTGAACGGTAATATAAACCAGTCTTTTATTTCCTATACTATTCCGCATACCATTTATCAGGAACAATACATTTTATTTGTTAATCTAACTAGATGCGAAGTTCCTCATTTGTCCTAATATCAATCAATGAATAAGTGAATTGAAATCTGTGAAAATAATGTAAAATCGGAAAATAAGGATAGAAATCTTTTCCCGATTACTTACAATTTATTAATATTAAATTGAATATACAAATATAAATTGGACAGGAAACGATATTTATTTAACGGAAACTAAATGCAATACTCGTATCTATATCAAATAACTTTACAGTTATTTGACCACTCTCGTCACAACGAATCTAACACACACACACTCTCTCTCTCTCTCTAACAACTCTATCAATTCTCACGACTCTACTCTTCGACGACTCGATACCTCTAACGACTCTACTCTTCGACGACTCAATTAGCTCTGATTCTCGCAACACGCACACTTTTCGACTCGCCTTGCGTAGCGAAACCGTCCTTCTTCTAACGTTGTCTATTGTTTCCCTCATACCTATGTAAGAACTACCAACTACGTGCCTTTATTCACGTAGGCACTCTTGCATGTAAACGAAGTACAGAAACACGACGTACACGGTTTCTCTATTTTCAACTGATTTCTAATTCGAATTACTTTACGATATTACAATAAGTATCTAGTAATACGACTTCCGAACCTACGTAATTATTGCAATGATTGTTAAATTTCAAAGCAATTTCCTATCCATGTTAAACATATTACGTATATGTGCGTGTCTATTATTTCGATTAGTTGCTCTACTTGCGGTAGTTCGCCATTCTGGACCATCTAGACTCAACAAAGATGCATTCAATTTACTCCATACCTCAAAAAGCTCTGTAGCGGCATAAGAGTTAGAATTTGCTTCAAACCATGTTGTTGTTTTGCTTCGGAATATCGAGAGGAATTGTAAGGAATTATAAACTCCGGGGAAAACAATGGTGCCGCTACGTGTAACCGTAAAACAAGACGAATTTGTATCTTTTGACCTTCTTCTGACGATTATGACTAAACGAACGTGATCGCAAACGATTCAGTATAAACTGTGACTAAACGTCTGTATAGATATCGTTTCGCGACAAGATCTGTTTTAAATACACTAACGAGTACACATATTGGTAGTCTCATTATTCGATCCCCTACAGCTCTTATTAAGGAAGATAGAGGCCTGTGACATTATTCAGCTTGGCCAACATTGAACAGGGCATATTGATAAGCCAGAGTAACTAACATACAACCTTTTTTTTTTTTTTTTTTTTTTTACGTGGAGAAATCCTCATGGACACTCCGCTGTTGCAGTAATTGCGTAACAGCAGAGTAGTGTCGGACTCTTACCGACTAAAACTCCACGATGACCACCCGACGCGTATGACAGAGGTGCTCCAGGATTCTCTTATGAATTAACTTCAGTTGCACCCCCTTCACGCGTTCTCTAGTTCTAGCCAGTCCTAATATTTCCTGACTATTGAATTGGCGTTAGGGGGGGCCATTACCCCTAGCGCTGTCTCTCCTTATTGATATTCACCGGAGGCTTGTCTTGTGTGCTTCGACAACTCCCATACAACCTGGTGGTACAAGCTATGAAAAAACTTTCCCGGACATGAGAAAACACATTTGCCCAGATAACGTACGAAAGGTATTAGAGCCCACCAAATAAGATTTGCTACAATTAGCTGTAGTTCGTCACAATAAGCCTATGAGTATCGCGCGTCAGACGATTTTCGAATTAGTTGATGCTTGGATGTTCAAGATACGGAAGTGTGGAGAGATGAGACGTTTATGTACAACTTGATCATGGTGCAACCCATTCGTCAGCCAGAAAACTTCATGCACGATTTTCTAAAAAGAAACACATTTCCCCCCTTCCTTATGCCGTACCAATCCTCTCTCGTCGCTCCTTATCTCATACACAGACAGGCCAAATAATGTTGCCGATGACGGCCAACAGCCTGGGTACATGTACGGGTCTCTTGCCTGCGACAGAATTTTGTTATGTGTAGTATGCGGGGCAGAAAAGCACTTTTGCCATTAATATGAACTAGAAGATTGCAGAAAAATTGTAAACATTTTCCAAATTTTATTAATTTCATTTCATTTCTTAAAGTCTACAAAACTGTTAATCAACATTAAGCAAATATACAAAATCTTGACGTACAGAATAATGGAGCGAATATTAGAAACGATACTACTAAATCTACAAGCTAAAATGTACTATACAAATTTTCTTTAAAATATAAGACATGCAAAGTATATATTTCTGAAATTAAAAAATATCGGATCAAACACTCTTCGAACATACTTCGAACGCTCATTATTACGTATATTACCAAACCAATGCATACAATATAATATATAAACTAAGCCAACGAAAGGCGCAGAGACTGGAGAACATGGGGTCCCCGAGCGTGCAGTACGCTTCAGCATCGTTGCGAACACCAACTCCCTCCGCTTGTCCCAATGCCATCTCGAACGGTGAGACTGCAACCAGAAAATATCCATATATACATCAAGATAGTAATGCAATTTCTATTCTTGCAGCACCGACGTAATACGCGGTGCTCCGTAATCGCTCGAGATTCCATATAGTTGTTGAAATTTCTACGCATTTGGTAGATAAAACGTTGCGAGAAATCCTCTTGTCACAGTTAGGTCTTCCAAACCTGATCGCTTGCATTTTTCCCGCTACTTCAGCGTTGCAACGTTATTTTTATTTCTGCCAACTTAGACACGACATCGTCTGAACTGCCCAATTCAGGACACGATGGCTCCTCCCGGGGATTCTGTTGAGACGATCCCGGATTTTCCGTGTCCTCACCATTGTAGAGCTCATAATTTGTATAATTTACCTTCTTCTTCAAGCATTGTTTTTTAAATTTCTGCCATTTTGAAGCTGCTGATAATCGCCGGATGCGTAAATCATTTTTAGCTTTGGAAAGAGCGCACGTCAGCATTGCTTCAATCCGTAAATCGCGTCTGCGCTTTCGGCGACACTTTGATCTTTTGCGGCGAACTTCGTCAATCCAAGTTAGTAACCGTTCAGTTTCTGGCTTGTCGGCGTTAGTTTTCGAAAGTCCCTTCTTTGTCCTCGCCATGCTTTCTCAATTATTTCACCTAATTATTGAGTAAGTAAAAAGTATACCAACCTGTATCCGGCTCCTGTTTGTTGTAGAACAATACAGAAGAGATTCACACAACTGCACACAAAGGATTTGAAACCACCGAGCAAAACACCCTCCTCACAGCACAGTCGTAAGATGACTAAGGGAAGTCTACGCTGCGCGTCTGAAGTCCGCTGTCTATACCCCCTCCTCTGTCTTTATGACGTAGTCTTACGCGCGAAAATGGAAACTAGTTCCGTGTAAAATCTTACGTTGGCCTTACATTCTCAGAAATTTTGAAAAATTCTTTAATCCAATTAATTTTTAAATATATGTGCGACAATTTTAATGCTAAATTTTATATATTTTGTACATTATATTAAAATTCTTCATTTACAGGAAATAATCAATAGCGTATGAAGGTGTACTGCACGTATTATTTGGCACGTACATTAATGTTGATGCAAGAATAATTATTCCAATGATTTTAGGTTACACACATAATAGATAAAGTAGGCTGTAGACTATGAAATTCGTATGAAATAAGCAGAGAATAGTAACTAAATAAATGTATATGTATATCGAACATAAATCTTGTAAAAATAATATATTAAATTACATTCAAATCAAATATATAAACAAGATCTGTTGACTTTTAATTATTTTTTTGAAGCACTAGTATCAAATAAAATTGCGTCATATAAAAATGTCATCCCGAAACACAGTTTAACGTGATACAATTGTATTACTTTAATTTAAGCAGAAAATATCTAATCATATTTAACAATTTTGAAAAACATACCTCTACTAAACTATCATTATCTTTTCCTATACCATCGGCAAGGCCCTGAACAGCAAGCAGTTCAGCGGTTGTTAAATAACTAGCCAATTGTTCTCGAACTACATTTACTTCTCCCTGATACATAAAATCAACCAATGCAGCCTAATCATCGAATTTTACATTATTATTATATATTATAACAGGATGCTGACATGGATTTTCGTAAAGTAGAATAAGTATCATTTACAAAATATATGTTAACAGTAACAAATTATTAAATTCTTAATTTCACTTTACCTTAAATAATTCTCTAAAATATGTACTACATGCAGATAATAGCAGTTTGTCTGCTCTTATTCCTTTTTCCTTCGCAGCTTAAATTTACATCAACGAGATCTTCTTCGGTTCTCAGCGTATCAAAAGCACAAGTAATATGTTTTAAGTAATTATTCCACCTAAGAGAAAACTGTTTAATCCGTAAAACAATTATATTAAATTTGCAATTTTCAATCTGAAAAACATTTGACTTCAATGAGTATATTTTGATTTTTACCTGCCGGAAAACTGATGGAACAAAAATTTGTTACAACTATCATGTACTTATGTAATTAAAACAAGACAAAGCTTTTATAAATATAAAAATTGTCATAAATATTTTGACGCAACGCATTTGAACATTTTATGACTCATTGTATTAACACCACATTATTTCTTTTTTTGCGAGTATAATAAAAGCAATAATATTTAAACAATACATACTTGTTTAGATGCCTTTCGCAATACGACTTTCCCATAGAGCAGGTGGCTTATTACAAAATTCACGTCATAAATGTAATTTTCTTCAACTTCCAAAGCAAAAGTTATAAGTGTCCACCCAGGAATACCCAACATTTTGAAACACTTAAATAATACAAATTTCATATTTGGGTATTACATATTTCTAACAATTGAACACTACCATGCTTACCATGCTTTCATTAGCATGCTTAAAATGACTTTATATTGAAATTATTTGTATGGTATGCCCATTTCCTTATCACCCTTTATTTTTCTTTCTCCTTCTGCAGAAGAGTTAAGACTATTTGTATCCTCCCTATATTTGTCTATTATACATCCTACATACTTTCGCAAATAACAAAAAATAGCAAGGTCAGATATAGCTTCAATGTATACGGTCATCACAATGAAATGTGAATTACCTTCGGCAGATCTAAAATATTAAACGTGAAACGATGATCTTAATTTGGAATAGATTATAGATACACAATCTGTTCGTTTTTTCCTTTCTTAGCAATGATCTGTTCCATTGTCAAACAAGTATTTCACTCCGTAGCCGGATGAAATGCAAATTTATATCGTATTATGCTTATCATTATACTGCAAGTACTTTGAATCACTGAAATTGCAGAACCATTTCCTGTTATTGAATGCAAAACATACAGCACGAACACGTTTTCCATTATCAAAAAACGCCATACAAATGTCTCATCCATTGTATTAAAGTGATAAGAGATAGACACAGCACCAAGCCTGCAGCTTATAATACAACAATTTGCACCAGTTTCTCAATTTTCCCCAATTATATTCAATGTTTACAATAATTATCCTTCATATAAAATTGTTACCTTTATCCAGTGCATACCACCTCTCTCCCCCTCTTTAAAAATATGACCTTTTTCAACTTAATGTCTCCCAAAAACGGATTTAGCAGAAAGTATACGACATATATAACGATCCAATTAGAAACTACCAGAGCATGTGTATTTTAAGCGGATCTTTAAACGTCGATTAAACGCGTTCTCTATCCAATCCTGGCTGAAACATAATTACTCGCACCCCCAGTAACCCACCTCTAAGTCATTCCAATCAACGTACCATGCAAACACGAATCCAACGCGTTCCAGGAATACAAACAACTGCCTGTAGCTGTTTAGCTGTACGCGACGAGTATAATTATTTCGGGTACTCCTCCAGTACAAAACAGACACCCAAACGACATTATTTCAACACAAAAATATTTAAAACAATAGTTATAAAAGCATGATACTTAATACCGCGCTTGACATCAGGTATAATAAAAATAAATTTCTTCAAAAAAATTTCAAGTTAAATCTTAAGCTTGTGTAATTATATCAAACTTGTTCAATTGACAATGAGCAATTTCCATCGTGTTTTGACAACTGACTCATCGCTGATGTATTTCCTCGGAATCGAAAAAGGAATGTGCATAATTTTGTCCTCCGTCAACACTCAAAATATTATCTGCATGCTATACTCAGGGATTCAATTTTATATTACGTTGCCTCATGTTCCATCACTGCTTTCCTACTATCAGTCACTTGAACGGTAATATAAACCAGTCTTTTATTTCCTATACTATTCCGCATACCATTTATCAGGAACAATACATTTTATTTGTTAATCTAACTAGATGCGAAGTTCCTCATTTGTCCTAATATCAATCAATGAATAAGTGAATTGAAATCTGTGAAAATAATGTAAAATCGGAAAATAAGGATAGAAATCTTTTCCCGATTACTTACAATTTATTAATATTAAATTGAATATACAAATATAAATTGGACAGGAAACGATATTTATTTAACGGAAACTAAATGCAATACTCGTATCTATATCAAATAACTTTACAGTTATTTGACCACTCTCGTCACAACGAATCTAACACACACACACTCTCTCTCTCTCTCTAACAACTCTATCAATTCTCACGACTCTACTCTTCGACGACTCGATACCTCTAACGACTCTACTCTTCGACGACTCAATTAGCTCTGATTCTCGCAACACGCACACTTTTCGACTCGCCTTGCGTAGCGAAACCGTCCTTCTTCTAACGTTGTCTATTGTTTCCCTCATACCTATGTAAGAACTACCAACTACGTGCCTTTATTCACGTAGGCACTCTTGCATGTAAACGAAGTACAGAAACACGACGTACACGGTTTCTCTATTTTCAACTGATTTCTAATTCGAATTACTTTACGATATTACAATAAGTATCTAGTAATACGACTTCCGAACCTACGTAATTATTGCAATGATTGTTAAATTTCAAAGCAATTTCCTATCCATGTTAAACATATTACGTATATGTGCGTGTCTATTATTTCGATTAGTTGCTCTACTTGCGGTAGTTCGCCATTCTGGACCATCTAGACTCAACAAAGATGCATTCAATTTACTCCATACCTCAAAAAGCTCTGTAGCGGCATAAGAGTTAGAATTTGCTTCAAACCATGTTGTTGTTTTGCTTCGGAATATCGAGAGGAATTGTAAGGAATTATAAACTCCGGGGAAAACAATGGTGCCGCTACGTGTAACCGTAAAACAAGACGAATTTGTATCTTTTGACCTTCTTCTGACGATTATGACTAAACGAACGTGATCGCAAACGATTCAGTATAAACTGTGACTAAACGTCTGTATAGATATCGTTTCGCGACAAGATCTGTTTTAAATACACTAACGAGTACACATATTGGTAGTCTCATTATTCGATCCCCTACAGCTCTTATTAAGGAAGATAGAGGCCTGTGACATTATTCAGCTTGGCCAACATTGAACAGGGCATATTGATAAGCCAGAGTAACTAACATACAACCTTTTTTTTTTTTTTTTTTTTTTTTTTACGTGGAGAAATCCTCATGGACACTCCGCTGTTGCAGTAATTGCGTAACAGCAGAGTAGTGTCGGACTCTTACCGACTAAAACTCCACGATGACCACCCGACGCGTATGACAGAGGTGCTCCAGGATTCTCTTATGAATTAACTTCAGTTGCACCCCCTTCACGCGTTCTCTAGTTCTAGCCAGTCCTAATATTTCCTGACTATTGAATTGGCGTTAGGGGGGGCCATTACCCCTAGCGCTGTCTCTCCTTATTGATATTCACCGGAGGCTTGTCTTGTGTGCTTCGACAACTCCCATACAACCTGGTGGTACAAGCTATGAAAAAACTTTCCCGGACATGAGAAAACACATTTGCCCAGATAACGTACGAAAGGTATTAGAGCCCACCAAATAAGATTTGCTACAATTAGCTGTAGTTCGTCACAATAAGCCTATGAGTATCGCGCGTCAGACGATTTTCGAATTAGTTGATGCTTGGATGTTCAAGATACGGAAGTGTGGAGAGATGAGACGTTTATGTACAACTTGATCATGGTGCAACCCATTCGTCAGCCAGAAAACTTCATGCACGATTTTCTAAAAAGAAACACATTTCCCCCCTTCCTTATGCCGTACCAATCCTCTCTCGTCGCTCCTTATCTCATACACAGACAGGCCAAATAATGTTGCCGATGACGGCCAACAGCCTGGGTACATGTACGGGTCTCTTGCCTGCGACAGAATTTTGTTATGTGTAGTATGCGGGGCAGAAAAGCACTTTTGCCATTAATATGAACTAGAAGATTGCAGAAAAATTGTAAACATTTTCCAAATTTTATTAATTTCATTTCATTTCTTAAAGTCTACAAAACTGTTAATCAACATTAAGCAAATATACAAAATCTTGACGTACAGAATAATGGAGCGAATATTAGAAACGATACTACTAAATCTACAAGCTAAAATGTACTATACAAATTTTCTTTAAAATATAAGACATGCAAAGTATATATTTCTGAAATTAAAAAATATCGGATCAAACACTCTTCGAACATACTTCGAACGCTCATTATTACGTATATTACCAAACCAATGCATACAATATAATATATAAACTAAGCCAACGAAAGGCGCAGAGACTGGAGAACATGGGGTCCCCGAGCGTGCAGTACGCTTCAGCATCGTTGCGAACACCAACTCCCTCCGCTTGTCCCAATGCCATCTCGAACGGTGAGACTGCAACCAGAAAATATCCATATATACATCAAGATAGTAATGCAATTTCTATTCTTGCAGCACCGACGTAATACGCGGTGCTCCGTAATCGCTCGAGATTCCATATAGTTGTTGAAATTTCTACGCATTTGGTAGATAAAACGTTGCGAGAAATCCTCTTGTCACAGTTAGGTCTTCCAAACCTGATCGCTTGCATTTTTCCCGCTACTTCAGCGTTGCAACGTTACTTTTATTTCTGCCAACTTAGACACGACATCGTCTGAACTGCCCAATTCAGGACACGATGGCTCCTCCCGGGGATTCTGTTGAGACGATCCCGGATTTTCCGTGTCCTCACCATTGTAGAGCTCATAATTTGTATAATTTACCTTCTTCGTCAAGCATTGTTTTTTAAATTTCTGCCATTTTGAAGCTGCTGATAATCGCCGGATGCGTAAATCATTTTTAGCTTTGGAAAGAGCGCACGTCAGCATTGCTTCAATCCGTAAATCGCGTCTGCGCTTTCGGCGACACTTTGATCTTTTGCGGCGAACTTCGTCAATCCAAGTTAGTAACCGTTCAGTTTCTGGCTTGTCGGCGTTAGTTTTCGAAAGTCCCTTCTTTGTCCTCGCCATGCTTTCTCAATTATTTCACCTAATTATTGAGTAAGTAAAAAGTATACCAACCTGTATCCGGCTCCTGTTTGTTGTAGAACAATACAGAAGAGATTCACACAACTGCACACAAAGGATTTGAAACCACCGAGCAAAACACCCTCCTCACAGCACAGTCGTAAGATGACTAAGGGAAGTCTACGCTGCGCGTCTGAAGTCCGCTGTCTATACCCCCTCCTCTGTCTTTATGACGTAGTCTTACGCGCGAAAATGGAAACTAGTTCCGTGTAAAATCTTACGTTGGCCTTACATTCTCAGAAATTTTGAAAAATTCTTTAATCCAATTAATTTTTAAATATATGTGCGACAATTTTAATGCTAAATTTTATATATTTTGTACATTATATTAAAATTCTTCATTTACAGGAAATAATCAATAGCGTATGAAGGTGTACTGCACGTATTATTTGGCACGTACATTAATGTTGATGCAAGAATAATTATTCCAATGATTTTAGGTTACACACATAATAGATAAAGTAGGCTGTAGACTATGAAATTCGTATGAAATAAGCAGAGAATAGTAACTAAATAAATGTATATGTATATCGAACATAAATCTTGTAAAAATAATATATTAAATTACATTCAAATCAAATATATAAACAAGATCTGTTGACTTTTAATTATTTTTTTGAAGCACTAGTATCAAATAAAATTGCGTCATATAAAAATGTCATCCCGAAACACAGTTTAACGTGATACAATTGTATTACTTTAATTTAAGCAGAAAATATCTAATCATATTTAACAATTTTGAAAAACATACCTCTACTAAACTATCATTATCTTTTCCTATACCATCGGCAAGGCCCTGAACAGCAAGCAGTTCAGCGGTTGTTAAATAACTAGCCAATTGTTCTCGAACTACATTTACTTCTCCCTGATACATAAAATCAACCAATGCAGCCTAATCATCGAATTTTACATTATTATTATATATTATAACAGGATGCTGACATGGATTTTCGTAAAATAGAATAAGTATCATTTACAAAATATATGTTAACAGTAACAAATTATTAAATTCTTAATTTCACTTTACCTTAAATAAATCTCTAAAATATGTACTACATGCAGATAATAGCAGTTTGTCTGCTCTTATTCCTTTTTCCTTCGCAGCTTAAATTTACATCAACGAGATCTTCTTCGGTTCTCAGCGTATCAAAAGCACAAGTAATATGTTTTAAGTAATTATTCCACCTAAGAGAAAACTGTTTAATCCGTAAAACAATTATATTAAATTTGCAATTTTCAATCTGAAAAACATTTGACTTCAATGAGTATATTTTGATTTTTACCTGCCGGAAAACTGATGGAACAAAAATTTGTTACAACTATCATGTACTTATGTAATTAAAACAAGACAAAGCTTTTATAAATATAAAAATTGTCATAAATATTTTGACGCAACGCATTTGAACATTTTATGACTCATTGTATTAACACCACATTATTTCTTTTTTTGCGAGTATAATAAAAGCAATAATATTTAAACAATACATACTTGTTTAGATGCCTTTCGCAATACGACTTTCCCATAGAGCAGGTGGCTTATTACAAAATTCACGTCATAAATGTAATTTTCTTCAACTTCCAAAGCAAAAGTTATAAGTGTCCACCCAGGAATACCCAACATTTTGAAACACTTAAATAATACAAATTTCATATTTGGGTATTACATATTTCTAACAATTGAACACTACCATGCTTACCATGCTTTCATTAGCATGCTTAAAATGACTTTATATTGAAATTATTTGTATGGTATGCCCATTTCCTTATCACCCTTTATTTTTCTTTCTCCTTCTGCAGAAGAGTTAAGACTATTTGTATCCTCCCTATATTTGTCTATTATACATCCTACATACTTTCGCAAATAACAAAAAATAGCAAGGTCAGATATAGCTTCAATGTATACGGTCATCACAATGAAATGTGAATTACCTTCGGCAGATCTAAAATATTAAACGTGAAACGATGATCTTAATTTGGAATAGATTATAGATACACAATCTGTTCGTTTTTTCCTTTCTTAGCAATGATCTGTTCCATTGTCAAACAAGTATTTCCCTCAGTAGCCGGATGAAATGCAAATTTATATCGTATTATGCTTATCATTATACTGCAAGTACTTTGAATCACTGAAATTGCGGAACCATTTCCTGTTATTGAATGCAAAACATACAGCACGAACACGTTTTCCATTATCAAAAAACGCCATACAAATGTCTCATCCATTGTATTAAAGTGATAAGAGATAGACACAGCACCAAGCCTGCAGCTTATAATACAACAATTTGCACCAGTTTCTCAATTTTCCCCAATTATATTCAATGTTTACAATAATTATCCTTCATATAAAATTGTTACCTTTATCCAGTGCATACCACCTCTCTCCCCCTCTTTAAAAATATGACCTTTTTCAACTTAATGTCTCCCAAAAACGGATTTAGCAGAAAGTATACGACATATATAACGATCCAATTAGAAACTACCAGAGCATGTGTATTTTAAGCGGATCTTTAAACGTCGATTAAACGCGTTCTCTATCCAATCCTGGCTGAAACATAATTACTCGCACCCCCAGTAACCCACCTCTAAGTCATTCCAATCAACGTACCATGCAAACACGAATCCAACGCGTTCCAGGAATACAAACAACTGCCTGTAGCTGTTTAGCTGTACGCGACGAGTATAATTATTTCGGGTACTCCTCCAGTACAAAACAGACACCCAAACGACATTATTTCAACACAAAAATATTTAAAACAATAGTTATAAAAGCATGATACTTAATACCGCGCTTGACATCAGGTATAATAAAAATAAATTTCTTCAAAAAAATTTCAAGTTAAATCTTAAGCTTGTGTAATTATATCAAACTTGTTCAATTGACAATGAGCAATTTCCATCGTGTTTTGACAACTGACTCATCGCTGATGTATTTCCTCGGAATCGAAAAAGGAATGTGCATAATTTTGTCCTCCGTCAACACTCAAAATATTATCTGCATGCTATACTCAGGGATTCAATTTTATATTACGTTGCCTCATGTTCCATCACTGCTTTCCTACTATCAGTCACTTGAACGGTAATATAAACCAGTCTTTTATTTCCTATACTATTCCGCATACCATTTATCAGGAACAATACATTTTATTTGTTAATCTAACTAGATGCGAAGTTCCTCATTTGTCCTAATATCAATCAATGAATAAGTGAATTGAAATCTGTGAAAATAATGTAAAATCGGAAAATAAGGATAGAAATCTTTTCCCGATTACTTACAATTTATTAATATTAAATTGAATATACAAATATAAATTGGACAGGAAACGATATTTATTTAACGGAAACTAAATGCAATACTCGTATCTATATCAAATAACTTTACAGTTATTTGACCACTCTCGTCACAACGAATCTAACACACACACACTCTCTCTCTCTCTCTAACAACTCTATCAATTCTCACGACTCTACTCTTCGACGACTCGATACCTCTAACGACTCTACTCTTCGACGACTCAATTAGCTCTGCATTCTCGCAACACGCACACTTTTCGACTCGCCTTGCGTAGCGAAACCGTCCTTCTTCTAACGTTGTCTATTGTTTCCCTCATACCTATGTAAGAACTACCAACTACGTGCCTTTATTCACGTAGGCACTCTTGCATGTAAACGAAGTACAGAAAACACGACGTACACGGTTTCTCTATTTTCAACTGATTTCCTAATTCGAATTACTTTACGATATTACAATAAGTATCTAGTAATACGACTTCCGAACCTACGTAATTATTGCAATGATTGTTAAATTTCAAAGCAATTTCCTATCCATGTTAAACATATTACGTATATGTGCGTGTCTATTATTTCGATTAGTTGCTCTACTTGCGGGTAGTTCGCCATTCTGGACCATCTAGACTCAACAAAGATGCAATCAATTTACTCCATACCTCAAAAAGCTCTGTAGACGGCATAAGAGTTAGAATTTGCTTCAAACCATGTTGTTGTTTTGCTTCGGAATATCGAGAGGACATTGTAAGGAATTATAAACTCCGGGGGAAAACAATGTGTGCCGCTACGTGTAACCGTAAAACAAGACGAATTTGTATCTTTTGACCTTCTTCTGACGATTATGACTAAACGAACGTGATCGCAAACGATTCAGTATAAACTGTGACTAAACGTCTGTATAGATATCGTTTCGCGACAAGATCTGTTTTAAATACACTAACGAGTACACATATTGGTAGTCTCATTATTCGATCCCCTACAGCTCTTATTAAGGAAGAATAGAGGCCTGTGACATTATTCAGCTTGGCCAACATTGAACAGGGCATATTGATAAGCCAGAGTAACTAACATACAACTTTTTTTTTTTTTTTTTTTTTTTTTTAGCGTGGAGAAATCCTCATGGACACTCCGCTGTTGCAGTAAATTGCGTAACAGCAGAGTAGTGTCGGACTCTTACACGACTAAAACTCCACGATGACCACCCGACGCGTATGACAGAGGTGCTCCAGGATTCTCTTATGAATTAACTTCAGTTGCACCCCCTTCACGCGTTCTCTAGTTCTAGCCAGTCCTAATATTTCCTGACTATTGAATTGGCGTTAGGGGGGGCCATTACCCCTAGCGCTGTCCTCTCCTTATTGATATTCACCGGAGGCTTGTCTTGTGTGCTTCGACAACTCCCATACAACCTGATGGTACAACAGCTATGAAAAAACTTTCCCGTACATGAGAAAAACACAATTGCCCAGATAACGTACATCGAAAAGGTATTAGAGCCCACCAAATAAGATTCTGCTACCAATTAGCTGTAGTTCGTCACAATAAGCCTATGAGTATCGCGCGTCAGACGATATTCGAATTAGTTGATGCTTGGATGTTCAAGATACGGAAGTGTGGAGAGATGAGACGTTTAGTACAACTTGATCATGGTGCAACCCATTCGTCAGCCAGAAAACTTCATGCACGATTTTCTAAAAAGAAACACATTTCCCCCCTTCCTTATAGCCGTACCAATCCTCTCTCGTCGCTCCTTATCTCATACACAGACAGGCCAAATAATGTTGCCGATGACGGCCAACAGCCTGGGTACATGTACGGGTCTCTTGCCTGCGACAGAATTTTGTTATGTGTAGTATGCGGGGCAGAAAAGCACTTTTGCCATTAATATGAACTAGAAGATTGCAGAAAAATTGTAAACATTTTCCAAATTTTATTAATTTTCATTTCATTTCTTTAAAGTCTACAAAACTGTTAATCAACATTAAGCAAATATACAAAATCTTGACGTACAGAATAATGGAGCGAATATTAGAAACGATACTCTACTAAATCTACAAGCTAAAATGTACTATACAAATTTTCTTTTAAAATATAAGACATGCAAAGTATATATTTCTGAAATTAAAAAATATCGGATCAAACACTCTTCGAACATACTTCGAACGCTCATTATTACGTATATTACCAAACCAATGCATACAATATAATATATAAACTAAGCCAACGAAAGGCGCAGAGACTGGAGAACATGGGGTCCCCGAGCGTGCAGTACGCTTCAGCATCGTTGCGAACACCAACTCCCTCCGCTTGTCCCAATGCCATCTCGAACGGTGAGACTGCAACCAGAAAATATCCATATATACATCAAGATAGTAATGCAATTTCTATTCTTGCAGCACCGACGTAATACGCGGTGCTCCGTAATCGCTCGAGATTCCATATAGTTGTTGAAATTTCTACGCATTTGGTAGATAAAACGTTGCGAGAAATCCTCTTGTCACAGTTAGGTCTTCCAAACCTGATCGCTTGCATTTTTCCCGCTACTTCAGCGTTGCAACGTTATTTTTATTTCTGCCAACTTAGACACGACATCGTCTGAACTGCCCAATTCAGGACACGATGGCTCCTCCCGGGGATTCTGTTGAGACGATCCCGGATTTTCCGTGTCCTCACCATTGTAGAGCTCATAATTTGTATAATTTACCTTCTTCTTCAAGCATTGTTTTTTAAATTTCTGCCATTTTGAAGCTGCTGATAATCGCCGGATGCGTAAATCATTTTTAGCTTTGGAAAGAGCGCACGTCAGCATTGCTTCAATCCGTAAATCGCGTCTGCGCTTTCGGCGACACTTTGATCTTTTGCGGCGAACTTCGTCAATCCAAGTTAGTAACCGTTCAGTTTCTGGCTTGTCGGCGTTAGTTTTCGAAAGTCCCTTCTTTGTCCTCGCCATGCTTTCTCAATTATTTCACCTAATTATTGAGTAAGTAAAAAGTATACCAACCTGTATCCGGCTCCTGTTTGTTGTAGAACAATACAGAAGAGATTCACACAACTGCACACAAAGGATTTGAAACCACCGAGCAAAACACCCTCCTCACAGCACAGTCGTAAGATGACTAAGGGAAGTCTACGCTGCGCGTCTGAAGTCCGCTGTCTATACCCCCTCCTCTGTCTTTATGACGTAGTCTTACGCGCGAAAATGGAAACTAGTTCCGTGTAAAATCTTACGTTGGCCTTACATTCTCAGAAATTTTGAAAAATTCTTTAATCCAATTAATTTTTAAATATATGTGCGACAATTTTAATGCTAAATTTTATATATTTTGTACATTATATTAAAATTCTTCATTTACAGGAAATAATCAATAGCGTATGAAGGTGTACTGCACGTATTATTTGGCACGTACATTAATGTTGATGCAAGAATAATTATTCCAATGATTTTAGGTTACACACATAATAGATAAAGTAGGCTGTAGACTATGAAATTCGTATGAAATAAGCAGAGAATAGTAACTAAATAAATGTATATGTATATCGAACATAAATCTTGTAAAAATAATATATTAAATTACATTCAAATCAAATATATAAACAAGATCTGTTGACTTTTAATTATTTTTTTGAAGCACTAGTATCAAATAAAATTGCGTCATATAAAAATGTCATCCCGAAACACAGTTTAACGTGATACAATTGTATTACTTTAATTTAAGCAGAAAATATCTAATCATATTTAACAATTTTGAAAAACATACCTCTACTAAACTATCATTATCTTTTCCTATACCATCGGCAAGGCCCTGAACAGCAAGCAGTTCAGCGGTTGTTAAATAACTAGCCAATTGTTCTCGAACTACATTTACTTCTCCCTGATACATAAAATCAACCAATGCAGCCTAATCATCGAATTTTACATTATTATTATATATTATAACAGGATGCTGACATGGATTTTCGTAAAATAGAATAAGTATCATTTACAAAATATATGTTAACAGTAACAAATTATTAAATTCTTAATTTCACTTTACCTTAAATAAATCTCTAAAATATGTACTACATGCAGATAATAGCAGTTTGTCTGCTCTTATTCCTTTTTCCTTCGCAGCTTAAATTTACATCAACGAGATCTTCTTCGGTTCTCAGCGTATCAAAAGCACAAGTAATATGTTTTAAGTAATTATTCCACCTAAGAGAAAACTGTTTAATCCGTAAAACAATTATATTAAATTTGCAATTTTCAATCTGAAAAACATTTGACTTCAATGAGTATATTTTGATTTTTACCTGCCGGAAAACTGATGGAACAAAAATTTGTTACAACTATCATGTACTTATGTAATTAAAACAAGACAAAGCTTTTATAAATATAAAAATTGTCATAAATATTTTGACGCAACGCATTTGAACATTTTATGACTCATTGTATTAACACCACATTATTTCTTCTTTTGCGAGTATAATAAAAGCAATAATATTTAAACAATACATACTTGTTTAGATGCCTTTCGCAATATGACTTTCCCATAGAGCAGGTGGCTTATTACAAAATTCACGTCATAAATGTAATTTTCTTCAACTTCCAAAGCAAAAGTTATAAGTGTCCACCCAGGAATACCCAACATTTTGAAACACTTAAATAATACAAATTTCATATTTGGGTATTACATATTT